>NC_091475.1:202149699-202449699 GCF_036971445.1 Narcine bancroftii
TCCAGTCATTTGCTGTTAGCGTGTTAAAGAGAGAGAGAGGTTGATTAGTATTCCAAGAAGAAACCTTCCCAATGCGCTGTTGATTTCACATGATTGGGGGGTGGGGGGGTTTCTCTCTCTCGGTCACCACGTTGATTGTTTATCTCTGATGTGTTTCTAAAGCTCTTTGCCCTTAAGAGGGGTGTTTTTTGCTCTCCCCTCTCCTCCAACCCCTTTGATTGAAGAGACACGATGATAGAAAGGAAGACCGAACTGATTTGGACATCAACAATTCATTTCACGCCTGCTGTGCATTCTGCGGTCTCGATCCGGGTGGCTTCACGCTTGTAAACCACCACGCCGGGGTCGGGTGAAAATATTTTAAATTAAATACGGTCGTGGAGAGAGAGAGAGAGAGGGTGGGGGGGGGGGGGGGCGAGAGGGGGGAAATGAAGGAGAGGGGAAGAAGAGTGAGAGAGAGGGGGATGAGAGGGACAGGGAGGGGAGACGAGGAGAGAGAGGGGAGGAAGAGGGAGGAGAGAGGGGAAATGATAGAGGGAGGGGAGACGAGGAGAGGGAAGAGGGGATGAAAGGGGGAGAGGGGGAGGGAGAGAGAGGGAGGGAAGATGGGAGAGAGAGGGGGGAAATTGATAGAGGGAGGGGAGACGAGGAGAAGAGGAGAGGGAAGAGGGGATGAAAGGGGGAGAGGGGAGGAAGAGGAGGGAGAGAGAGGGGAGGGAAGATGAGAGAGAGAGGGGCGAAATGATAGAGGGAGGGCAGACGAGGGAGAAAGAGGAGAGGGAAGAGGGGATGAAAGGGGAGAGGGGAGGATGAGGAGGAGAGAGGGGAGGAAGATGGGAGAGAGAGGGGGAATTGATAGAGGGAGGGGAGACGAGGAGAAAGAGGAGAAGGAAGAGGGGATGAAAGAGGGAGAGAGAGGGAGGGAAGATGGGAGAGAGGGGGGGAATGATAGAGGGAGGGAGACGAGGAGAAAGAGGAGAGGGGGAAGAGGGGATGAAGGGGGAGAGGGGAGGGAAGATGAGAGAGAGAGAGAGGGCGAAATGATAGAGGGAGGGGAGACGAGGAGAAAGAGGAGAGGGAAGAGGGGATGAAAGGGGGAGAGGGGAGGAAGAGGAGGGAGAGAGAGAGGGGAGGGAAGATGGGAGAGAAAAAGGCGGAGGGAGGGAGAGAGAGAGAGAGATGACACCTTCAAACACAAGCAACATGTGTGCTGGTTTAAAATTCAGACTGTAACAAATCGACTTCGCCATTCGGTGATTTATCCGGGATAATATCCGGAGCGTGACGGAAAAGTAATGCACGGTATAATTCAGCGAACATGATACAGCAGGGTTCTAGTTCTCATCAGCTGTGGCTAAAATAGATCTGCATAAAGTATGAGATTTAGGTTTGAAGTCACTGTACAGTAATTTGCAAAATTATAACGAGTGAAAGAGTGACTTCTAAAATCTAAACAATAAGTCAATAACGATTCATTTGAAAGTGGGACTAATGTAAATTTCACAAAACCAATCTGGGACTATTCAACCACCGATTTATCGGCTTTATTGGGTCATTCAGATTTGCACCCAAGGTAGGGGCAAGGCAGCCCTGGATCTCTCGCTACATGTTGTCGCAGAGACGTGGGACTGCGTTTAAAACGACTCTTTCTCAACCTTGATGAGTTTCCGAGCTGATGTGTGTTTTCCCCATGGTAGAACAATGGTTTGCCAGTTAAATGGGCAGAGCGAATAGGATTAATAGATATATTTGTGTCCTGAAATGCTCATCGAGACACACGTGGATGGTCATGCCTTGGGGTTGCGTTGCACCCCCCCCCCCCCGCCCCCCAAAGCGTGCAGAGAGTCCGGGGAAGGCGAACACATCCAGCCCATTCCTGTGTCTCTCATTATAAATTCCCACGTCCATCTTCATCGCGGAAAGTGCCATCGCAGAATTGGGATCCGGCAGTCACCTTCCCTGAGTGATGGTCTTGTCGGTGCCCACCGGGAAGGGAGGTGGGGTGGGGGGAGAATGGTGCTGAAGGGTGATTCCTCTATGCAGCCAAGTGGCTTTCAAATGGGCTTCATCAAGCTTACATCGTGTGTTCAGTAAGATTCAACATCTCCACCTCCAACTCTGCTCATTAGCTTCCAGGGCTCCCAGTGGAACTGGCCCATCCAGCCCGTTCCATCATGGCAGATTTACTATCCTTTTAAACCCCAGTCTTCTGCCTTTCGCCCCATAAACACTTCATTACTTTCCTAATCAAGAGCCCATCTACCTCCATCTTAAACGCTCTCAATAATTTGGCCTCCAGAGCCCACAGATTCACCACTCTCTAGGTAAAGCAATTCTACCTCTGCTCTAATGGGATTTTTTTGGGGTTGGCATTCTGAGGCTGTGTCCTCTGGTCCCAGACTCCCCCACCATAGAAGACATCCTCTTCCTATGCACACTATTGTACAGGCTCTGATAGCTCAGTGGTTGAAGTGCTGGTCTTGTAAACCAGGGGTCATGAGTTTGTTCCTTGCTGGGACCTCATTTCTGTGAGGGGTGCTGGACAAAGTGGCAATGCTCTGTCTCAATGTTAAAGAATTTTATGCATGTTACATTCTAAATATTGTATTAGGTGACAATAATCTATCCAGAGTTTTCAGTATTCGATAGGTTTCAGTAAGATCTCCCCCTCTAAACTCCAGTGAGTACTGTTCCCGAGCCATCAAATGCTCCTCATACGAAAACTTTTTCATTCCAGTGAATGTCCTCTGGACCCTCTCCAGTGCCAACACATCCTTCCTCAGGTAACTGCTCACAATTCTCCAAGTGTGGTCTGACGAGTGCCTTTTAAAGCCTCAATGCTACATTCTGCTTTTCTATTGTATCCCTTTTGAAATGAATGTTATCATTGCATTTGCCTTCCTTACCACCAACTCTACCTGCAAGTTAATCTTTAGGGCATCTGGCATGAGGACTCCCAATCCCTCGACACCTCGATTTCTGAACTTGTTTCCCATTTAGTAAATAGACTCCACCTTGATCTCTTCCACCAAGAGCATGATCATACACTTCTCTGCACTGCATTCCAAATACCATTTCCTTGCTAAATCTCCTAACCTGTTGATGCATGATCAATTGCACAAAGACTGAAGTTCCCGAAATGGAAGGCTTTTATTTACAAGAGACGGTCAGCATCCCAGTCACACTGACCCGGACTTGAACTGGGGCAGCCTTGTGGCACGGCAGCTTTTATGGGGAAGAAAGAGGAGGAGTCACGAGCTGGCCAATGATAGCAGGGTCATCCAGGGAAGGACATGTAATTTACATATAAGGAATATGGACAATTGTGGTTTCATCACACCTAAGTCCTTCTGTAGACTCCGTGTTTCCACAAAACTACCTGCCCCTCCTCCTATCTTTTCATCACCCACAATCTTGGCCATAAAGCTATCAATTACATCATCCACATCATTTGACCACTGACGTGAAGTGAATCAGTCCCAGCACCAAGTCCTGTGGAACAACACTGGTCACCGGCAACCAATCAGAAAAGTCTCTTTATCCCCACTCTTGCCAGTGAGGCGATCTTCTATTCATGCTCGTATCTTTCCAGTGGGTTTTTCTGTTCCAAATACTCCAGGCGGACTCTTCCCATTCGACATGCCACCAGCTTAAGGTCATTCAAAACTGTGCTGTCAAACTGATTTACACTTTTGCTCTTGTTTTGTGTCTCCCATCAAGAAATCAGCATTTTAATGCTCCCACGTAATCCTTTCCAGTGGCAATATCTGTATTAAATTTCATTCTCCTGCTATTTCCCAGATTTAATTTCTGGACCACTGGTGCCCAAACATTTAACTGCCAAAGCCCTAAATCTCTTTCTAAACCTCATCTCTATTTCACTTATGGTACCCTATAAAACATCCATGCATCTGTTCCAATATTTTCAATAATAGGTTGATCCTGTACCTACATGCATTACAATAATTCTTTCCACTTATTAAAATCTGTTAAACATACAGCACAGTAACAGGCCATTTTGGCCCACAGTAATTTATTGAACAATATTTATTTATTCCTTTATATATAGGAATACATGCCCTGCATATGTATTGTTTGTCAGTATGTGTGCTATGTGTGGTTGTGTGTCTGCATGTTTTGGACTGGAGAACACTGATTCATCAGGTTGTACTTGTGCAATCAGATGATGATAAACTTGACTTAAAACTTTAGTCAGACCACATTTAGCAATTCTGCTCACTGCACCACAGGAAATGCATGGAAGGTATTGGGGGAGGTGCAGAAGAAGTTAACTAGGATGTTGCCTGGATTGGAATATATTAGCTATTAGGAGTAGTTGCAGAACCTTGTGTTGTTTTCTCAGCAAGGGAGACTGAAGGGTGGCCTATTCGAAGTACAGAAAGCCGGGTAGTCAGAGTCCCAGCAAAAGTAGATCATCAGGTTTCTCCACCAATGTGGAAATGCCAAGCACTGGAGGGCTAAGCTTTAAGTGGATGACACGCAAGTTGTGGACAGTCTGGAAGGTTGCCAGAGGTTACAGAAGGACATTGATAGGATGCCGAGATGGGCTGAGAAGTGGCAAATGGAGTTTAACCCAGAAAAGTGTGAAATTTTGACAGGTCAAACTTGTAGGCAGAATACGATATAAAAGGAGGACTGACAATTGTGTAATGAGCTGAGAGATTTTGGGCTCTGTGTCCACAGGGCTCTCAAAGCTGCTATACTGGTTGATAGTTGCTCAGAAGGCCTATGGCGAGTTGGGCACGGATCGTTGAGGAGTCTGATGGTGGAGGGGTAGCAGCTGTTCCTGAATCTGGTGGTGTGGGTCTTGTGGCATCGATACCTCTTCCCTGATAGGAGCAGTGAGGAGAGCTTGTGCTGGATGGGTTGGATCCTTGATGATTCATGCTGCTCTCCGATGGCAGAGTTCCCTGTAGATGTTCAAGATGGTGGGGAGAGTTTTGCTCGTCCTGGGCTGTGTAGACTACCTTTTGCAGGGCTTTATGCTTGGGGGTATTGGTATCCCATACCAGTCCATGATGCAGCTGGTCAGTACACCTTGCACCACACATCTATAGAAATTTGCCAGTGTTTACGATGTCACACCACAAACTCTTGAGGAGATGCCTTATGCTGATAGTGTTACGAGCCCAGAGGACCTAGAAACCCAGCAGCAATAGATATTCACCAAGACGAATGGTTACTTTAAAAAGTTGCTTTTAATTATCTTTAAACATGTAAATAGATCAAACTTTAACTTATCACTATTAACTTACTTAACCTAACTTAACCCCCTTCTAATTCTAAGCGCACATGTATGTAATGTGTGTGTAAGTTCAGAAAAGTTCTTTGGTTCACAGTCCAATCTCACTTCTCATTTCTCCAAGTTCACTGGTTTCAGGCAATTCTTATTCTGTGCACAGAATTTAACATTTGTAAAGTTCACCAGCCTTTGGTGCTCGAAAGTTTCTTGTCGGTTTTCAGAGAGAGATTTGTTATTCCAGGACATCCACAACTGATGTACTTCCATCAGCCACTTCAGTGTCTTGCTGACAAAACTTGCCCCTTCAGGGTTCTCCAGATGATAACCTCTTTCTTTTAGGTCACCACAGAGTTCCTTTTTGTTTCTCTTCTTCCAAGTGAAACGTTAGACAGCCGATCCTCTCCTTTTGCATGAACCACAAGGGCTTTGACCAGGCCATCTTACAAATGAGATTTCCATGAGCTTTCTAGCTTGTCCTATTCCAGTCCCAGCTACTGTTGCTCACTGTAACACTGTACAAGTGATCTCTGTCTCTGTCTCTCTCTGACACAGAGAGAAAAGCCTGTTTCACTCTCTCTGCTTGCAAAAAAACTACATGACCCTATTACAACAGCAGGTTCTCCTTCCAGACAGCAGTGGCTCCAGCGTTCTCTTTCATCTGTTGCCTTTAGTAAACAACAATTCATTAGCAAAGTCTCTTGAGCATTCTTCTATGCTCTTGCAAAAGCTCTGAAGCCCCGATATGCCTAGCATGGGGCAGAGCTCCAGTATTTAAAATAAGACCTGTTTTAAAGTGTTTGTATGTAACCTTCTCCCAAAAACATATCTATATACTCTGTATCTTTGGCTTGGCTTCGCGGACGAAGATTTATGGAGGGGGTAAAAAGTCCACGTCAGCTGCAGGCTCGTTTGTGGCTGACAAGTCCGATGCGGGAAAGGCAGACACGATTGCAGTGGTTGCAGGGGAAAATTGGTTGGTTGGGGTTGGGTGTTGGGTTTTTCCTCCTTTGCCTTTTGTCAGTGAGGTGGGCTCTGCGGTCTTCTTCAAAGGAGGTTGCTGCCCGCCAAACTGTGAAGCGCCAAGATGCACGGTTTGAGGCGATATCAGCCCACTGGCGGTAGTCAATGTGGCAGGCACCAAGAGATTTCTTTAGGCAGTCCTTGTACCTCTTCTTTGGTGCACCTCTGTCACGGTGGCCAGTGGAGAGCTCGCCATATAACACGATCTTGGGAAGGCGATGGTCCTCCATTCTGGAGATGTGACCCATCCAGCGCAGCTGGATCTTCAGCAGCGTGGACTCGATGCTGTTGACCTCTGCCATCTCGAGTACTTCGACGTTAGGGATGTAAGCGCTCCAAACTCTGTATACTCTTGTCACAATAGGTTGAGTGATTTCTTTTTTTCTCCTTGGAGCAATGGAGAATGAGGGGTAAGCTGATAGAGATGTACAAGATGATGAGAGGCATTGATCAAGTAATTGGCCAGAGGCTTTTTCCCAGGGCTGAAATGGCTAACATAAGTTTTGAGAGTAAGTACGGAAGAGGTAAGTTTTGAACGTGTTTGGAATATGCTGTCAGCAGTAGTCATTATTTTATAAATGTGCGTTAGGTCCCTCCTCGGTTTCCTACGCTCCAGCGGAAAAAGGTCCAAGCCTCCCCAGCTTCTCCACATAACTCCCAGTCCTGGTAACACCCTTATGAATATTTCTGCCCCTTTCCCAGCTTAACAACATCATTCCAAAAGCCAGCTGAACAGAACTGTGCTCAATACTCCCTGCACTGTCTTGCCAATGTCTTGTACAGTGGTAACAAAACGTCTCGGTGACGATGAAGACAAGTTCGCCATGTGCTTATTGACCCTTCACCCAACCTCACAAGGAAAGTTATTACAGCACAAAACATACTTCTTAAACTGCCATGTGTCGGAAGGCTGGAATGTGGGTCAGATACAGATCAGCTCACTTTGCTAACTTGGGCTCTGAGCTCCATGTTCTCAATTACACTCACTTGTGCCTCAGCCCAATTAGAACAGGGCATTTGTGGGTGAAGTGAGACCACAGTTAAAGATGCTATGGTTTCATTATGATTCAACAGGAATTTAGAAGCAGCCATTTAGCCTGTTGATTTCTTTCTTTTAGATTTTTGACAGTTCAGATTCATTCAACTACATCATAAACCAGAACAAAATAATGTCAATCAAAACTGAAAAAAAAAATGTATAAGACAATGAAAACTTCATCGTTATCGGACAAGAAGATAAAAATAATGAGAAAAGCAAAACTCTAATTGAACACACGCAGGAAACTGCAGATGCTGAAATCTGAAGCCAAACAGGGACTACTGGAGGAGCAGGCAGAAGCAGAAGGGGAAAATGAACGGTCGATGTTTTCAGCCGAAACCTTTATTGAGACTGGGGAAAGTCTCAAGGAAGATATTTCCCTCCTGCTGTGAATGCTTTTTGCGTTGAGTTCCTCCACCACAAAAATTTGTGTACAGTCTTTAACAGAGTAGAATGTCCCAAGGAGCTTGAAGGAAAGCGGGAGGAAACAGGGGTAAAGGTAAACACAGTAAAACTCCTGGAATCCAGGTAGATGCCGGATATGTAAATTTTTCTGGTTGCTTGAGATTGAATACTGCGTGATTGGTAAACTGATTGCTGGCGGGTGCCAATTTAAAACACATTCCTGTTTATTTTGCACAAATATTTTGTCGGTTGCTTGAGGCTTCCGATTGCTTGATTTCTAGATAATGGGGAATTTGACTGTTTTGAGCCAGAGTTATTCTTTAAGGGTAGTGTTAAGGAAGGTACTAATGTGCTGTAGACATTGCGATGTCATTTATGTTTTCATTCATTTTCTTCGGTAGTCCCTCAGGATTGAGTACAAAAGTGTTGGAGAAACACAACAGGGCTTACAGCATCCATAGGAGGTAAAGATATACAACCAATGTTTTCAACGCCTGAGCTCATCGCGTTGAACCCCTCGAGATTGAGCATGACTTTCTACCTGTCTGTATTTTTTTGAAAACTTTATTTTAAGAGTTTAAAGCCACAATTAAATTCAGTTTGATAAACTATATATAAAATGTAATTATATATGGAAAAGCCAACCCCTCTCTCCCTCCCCATTACTCCCCTACCTCCCCACCCTCCTTTCCAAACATTAACCCACTAAAAGAAAGAAAAGAAAGAAGGAGATCATCCATGATGCACATAATTCAACTTTTCAGTCGTGAAACCAAGAATCCTCACCAGAACGGACTGAGAGCTCATCGTATCAGACCAACAATTTGTAAATATGGTCTCCATACTTTAAAAAAAAATTGATATTGGTCTCATAAATTATGTTATATTTTCAAGAGGGATACACGGTTTCATTTCCGTGTGCCATCTTTGCATTCCCAACACCAAATCAGATTTCCAAGTAATAGCCAAACATTTCTTAGAGACAGCCAAAGCTAAACGTAAAAATTCAATTTGATACATAGTCAATTTTAATTTTAAACTGATAATTTTATTATCTCCTGATTAAAACAACATCGGATCAAATGGAAGTTTAACTTTTAATATTTTTTCCAGAATTAATTTAACTTGTATCCAAAAAAGTTTTAACTTTAGAGCTTAACCAAGTCGAATGAAGAACCTCTCTCCTTACCATATCTAAAACATAAATCTAAGGCTATTAAATTACATCTTTAATTTTTGAGGGCTTAAATATAATTGATGCAAAAAATTATATTGGACTAACCCGTACCTTACATTAATAAGTTTAGTCATATTTTCTCTACATAAGTTCCTCCAATCATTTTCAAAAATCTTTCTATTCAAATCAGTTTCCCATTTTAATCCTGATTTATGAATATTTAATTTGGGCATTTTCCTTTGTAATAATTTACTTATTAGGAATTTTTTATGGAAAGTGAAAATGGTTAGAGTATCCTTGGAAAAGTTAACTTGGAAATTTGAATTAGGTGCTTTACAACTTCTACATTTTTAGAATTATTGTAAAGCTGCTCAAATTGAAATTTATTATTGGAATGCTTGATTTAAATAAGTCTTCAATATGGGCAAATATAGAATTAGCTAACATTGATGAGGATTATATGCAGGAATTTATTTATAAATGGAATTCAAAATTACTAGTTGGTAAGGATCCACCAATATTGAAACATATAATTGTATTACGGAATAAAATTGATTATGAGATAGGTGGAAAAGTTATGATTTCATCTAAAACACCTTTATGTCAGAATAAACCTTTTTTAATTTACTGTTAATAATCAGTTTTTAAAGATATGGAATCAATTGGGGGTTAAAAAGGGTTGTTTTGAGGCTGGGAAATGTATTTCTTTTAATCGAATGACGGAAAAATATAAAATTCCTAATAATTTTTTTTTGTTATTATTGTAATGGATAAATATAGGGAAGAATTTGGTAAAATTAAAGTAGGCTACATACATACACACATTTAAAACAGATCTTATTTGAAATACTGAAGAATTCATATTCAGTAACATTACAGGATCTATAGAGACTTTTATGCACATTTCACAAGTAGGAGCTAATTGAAATGACATCATGAAATGAATAGCCATTGTGTTGGAGGTGACAAACTGGCTGTTTTAAAAGTACCTACAGTGTGCTCACAGAAAGGTCACTCCTGGGTTTTGTTTATCTAAGACAATAGATGGGAGCAGAGGGATAACTCCTGTTGTTTGCTGAAGAAGGTGGGGGTTTTTGCAAGTGAGAGAGTCACATGGGCTTTCTGGAAGTTGGCAGTTGGAGAGAGAGAGAGAGAGGTGAGACCAATCTCAATAAACTCTCTCAGCTTGTGTGGGTGAAAGCAGCTGAACAGGGCAAGCCAGGAAGAGCTGCTTGGAAACAGAAAGTTTCAGAGCAATGGATGACTGGAAGTGCGATCTGTCTGATGTTTCTCTTGGATTAAGTGGAACAGAAAGGAACTCTGTGATAGCCTGAAAGAAAGAGGTTATCATCTGGAGAACCGTTATGGGGCAAGTTTCATCACCGAGACATTGAGGTGACTAATGGTGGTACCTCAGTTGTGAAAATCCTGGAACAATAAATCTCTCTCTGCAAACCCTACAAGAACCTTCCTGAGTGGTAAACATTTACCTTTCGAGGACCAAAGCCCGGTGAACTTTACACATGTTAAATTCTGTGCACAGTATAAGAATTGCCTGCATCCAGAGAACTTGGAAGAAGGAGAAATGAGATTGAACTGTGAACCAAAGAACATTTCTTAAATTTACACATACATTACATACATGTACACTTAGAATTAGAAGGGGGTTAATTTAGTGTAGAGATAAGTTAAAGTTTGATTCTATTTTCATGTTTAAAGTTGATTAAAAACAACTTTTGTTTTAAAAACTACTTGGTGAATGTCTATTACTACTGGGTTTTGGGGTCCTTTGGTCTCGTAACATTATCAAGTAAAAGCCTTCTCAACTGAAAAGTTAGATTATAGATTAAAATTACCTTGGAAATCTGTTTTAGAATAACTACTTACTAAAGGGGATATAAACAAGTTTATATCAGAGATGTATAAATTATTCCCTTCTGGATTTGTGGGTTCTGTGTTGGATGACCAATGTGGAAACAGCAGACTGTTCTACAGATGGGGCAGAAGGTGGCTGATAGAGCGAGTGGTCAGGTGTGTAGTTTTAGAGGGGGTGCATTCCTTCTGCCTTTAAGTGTGGCATCTGTGCACTCCCAGCACATGGTCTTAAGGTTCTCAATACCACTCCAAATGCTCCTTCTGCAGTCTGAATGATCAAAGTTCAGAGACAAATTTCTCCAGTGAGGCTTTGAACACATCTTGAAGAATTTCCTCTGTCTTCTCATGAAGGTACTTCAGGAGTCTGGAGTCAGGGCTTGTGAATGTGCGAGCACCATCTGCAATGAAATTGTAAATGCTAAACGCTTTGTCTGTCAGTGAGTTTTTTTTTTAGAGAGATGCAATGTTTGTTACTCATCTACCAGAGTCCAAGAGAGATGTCAAAGTTCAGATTTATTGTTTTTATTCAGATTTATTTAGAGATGACATCACATACGACCCCGAGATTCTTTTCCTGCAGGCCAGGCAGAATTTCTACTTATCGGTAACTGCAAACTGTACTTGGAAAAAGATTTCCACGCAAAATAGAGCAAGGGTAAATAAAGAAATGTAAAAAGAATGGCTGTGCAATAAAGAAAAATAAACTATTCAGTAATAAATAATGTGCAAATTAAGAATCCTTAAATGAGTCTATGAATGAGTCTGTTGATGAGGAGTCTGATGGTGGAGGGGTAGCAACTGTTCATGAACCTGGTGATACGAGACCTCTGGCATCTACATCTCTTTCATGGCAAGAACAGAGCACGTCCTGGATAGTGTGGATACTTGACGATTGCCACTGCTCTCCAACGACAGCGTTTCATGTAGGTGTTCTTGATGGTGACGAGAATTTTACTTGAGCCTGCGTCCACTACTCTTTCAGCTTAGAGGTACTGATGCCCAATGCAGAGATGGTTATTCATCTAGCAGAGCCCAAGAGAGGTGCAGAGATTGTTGCTTATCTAGCAGAGTCCAAGAGAATCCCCCAGGCACACCTACAATGAAGCTGCAAGCTGTATCCTGTTGCTCCAAAGTTCATGACTTGTTCATGACAATAAATTCGGATTCTGATTCTCATTTGGAGAAGCACACATTGTATTCGTGGGCTTATCCAAGGTGCCTTAGCTAGCAGCAAGAGAGCGAAAGTAGAATATGTACACGAGGGAAACAGGTCATTCAGCTGACCACATCACAGCTGTATTAATCCGATTTTCCAGCCACTTGGCTGACAGAGTGAGGAGTGGCTGTTGACATCTGGTATCAATGAGAGAGATGAAAAGAAAGTAATTTCAATAGAAATCTTGTGAGGTTTCCAATACATTCATCTTTGATTTCCAAGTACAATATTGTCTAGGAGCACCTTTCGTCTCAATTGCAAATATTTCTCCAGTGAAGTAACATTGAATTCTGTTTGTAACAATAAGTCAATGATCTAGTCACAGTCCATGTGAGTGCCCTGCCAAGTCAGAGAAGGCAAAGCTAAGACGCTGGTGGGAAAGCGTCAGGGAATATGATTTTCAAAGGCCTTGCTGCCTGGGGAAAAAATTGATTGATGGAATTCCGAAAGGATCTCAGTCACATTGTTATCCACGTCCACCAGTGATATAAATGACATTTCTCAAGTTGAATAGTTAGTTGTTTTCTAATCCAGTTCAACATACAAAGCAGTCTTTATAAAAAGAATTTCATCAGATTATAGAACCACAGAGCCAGAGAACACCACAGCACAGAAATAGGCCCTTTAGCCCTTCTAGCCCATGCCAAACTGTTATTCTGCCTAGATCCATCAACCTGCACCCAGACCGTGCCCTTCATAACCCCCCCCCCCGCCAATCCATGTACCTACCCAAATATTTCTTAAATATCGATATCGAGCACGCATTCTCCACTTCAGCTGGCAGTTCATTCCACAACTTTGGGTTAGACTGACTTGCTTCCTTGGCAGGGAACTTCTGCCCAGTTAGATACCACTTTGAAGACCTGGCAAACCTTGAGCACACATCTAGTGCAGTACTGAAGGAATGACCACATCTGAAAGATTCATAAACATTACAGGTATGCACATTTATCGGTGAGTCCGCTGCACAAGACTGGCCTGCCTTTCAATCGGACCCCTGATGATTTCCACCTCAACATTATGCCATGGAAGTTTTGCTCTTGTAGATTACAAAGCATCTGTGCAGAATATGAAGAAAAACAGGGATAAGGGTAAGATTCTTCATGAGCAAATGCTGTCCGAGAGGGAAAAAAAACTTTCTTCTCATTAAAAATAAATCATATTAGGGTTTAATGTCAATAAACCAGGAGGAATTATCAATATGCAGGATAGCAATGAACACATTAAAAGACCCATCCCACCCCCCCCCCCCCCACTTCCTATCAGACAGAAGAAACACGAGTTTAAAAACACACACCAACTGATTCGAGAAAAAAATCTCTCTGCTGTAATCAGGCTCTTGAATAAAAGATAAAATTTGATAAAAGATTATCTAATTATCTGAGAAACACAGCAACCGTTTCACAGCTTAAACTGAATTTATCTCTGCAACAACACCCTTGGCCCTTCAGCTTTAATTTTCCTCCCACCTGTGGTACTTAAGAATGGATTGACTTACCTGGATAGCACACAACAAAAAGCTTTTCACTGTACATGTGTCATTAAACAATTTAAATCAATTAAATTCCAGATGCTATCCATGTGACCTTGCATGCAAAACAGTTGCTCAATGTATATTCAGGCCAAGAACCTGTGTGTATCTTGGTGCATAAGCTGTTGGTGATGAAGCATGAGGGGCTGCTTCTATGCAGGTAGCTTTAAATCACAGTGCAATGTGGGATCATCTTGCCACTATGGGAGTAGGGATCCTCTTGTTCTTGTGAGCCTTTTAATTTTGTAAACAAAATTGAGTTTAAAATTGTAAGTACAGATTGTACTGAGGTTGTGATGAGAGATGGTCGATTCATGAGCCACTGGGAATACGGAAATATGAAGGAAAGAAAGGCAATTGAACTGCGACTACTTCCTTCATCCAACAAACCTAAAAGCCTTTAAATCCCAATCGCTACCAGCTAGCATTAGCACCTGATGTCTCCATCTGTTTGTTCATTCTTTAAAGTGTCTTGTAAACTAAGTCTATTTTTACTGTCAACCAGTGAGACAGGGGGATATGTTATTCCAAAGGTTTTCCTAGTGTAGATGGAATGGGTTGTGGGAGGATTAGAATACTAAATGAACAACCTTTGCTAAGAAATCTAAATGTTTGGGGTCAATAACCAGGTGGCAACGTTAACTTGATGGTGAGCATAAAACTGTTAAAGCATCAACGACCGGGGTTCGAAGCTGGCGCTGTTTGTAAGGAATTTGTACATTCTCTCTGCGTCCACGTGGGTTTCCTCTGGGCGCACCAGTTTCCTCCCACCACTCAAAACGTTCCGGAGGGTAGGTCGATTGGGTAGTAGGGGCTCATGGGCTGAAAGGGTCTGTTATCATGCTGTGTGTCTACATCTTTAAAAAAATATATAATTTAAACAGATAGGGTGGGCAACCAGCACCTTTTCCCCAGGGCAACAATAGCAAATATCAGAGGACATCTGTTTAAGGTGAGTGGAGGAAAGTTAAGGGATGATGAGAAAGGTACGTTTTGTACACAGAAAGTAGTGGGTGCGGGGGGCGTGGCAAGATGGCGTAAGGAACAGACGCGCCTTCCAGTCCTCTCCTGACTCTTTGTTATTGTTTTGTCTATAAGTGCCCGTTAAAACTTTTTAAAAGCCTAGAAACAGTTAGAGGTGTTGAGTTAGTTTCTAATGGTACAACTGCTGAAAAGAAGTAAAAAAAAACGGCAACAGATCGTTAAGAAACTGCATTTCCCGAGGTTATTTGAGCCTACCTGTTTACAAGAAGCCAGGACTCAGTGTGGAATGGATCCAGAAAGAGAGGTACAAGATTCGGCAACGGAGCTCCGCTCTTCATCGGCAGGGCTCTTTAAAGATGGCGCCCGGCAGCCCTTGGAACAAAGGGCTAGCCAGGTACGTGCGCGTGAATCAACGCCCGCTGTGAGCGCTGTCAGTGAATCTTTGACAGCTAGAACAGCTGGGACGTTGCCAGCTGAAGACCTGACTCTGAAACGACGTCTACCGATTGATGTAGCGGTGGCGCTGCGAAATGCACCTCCAGTAATGAAGACTTCAACAGACATCGATGTAATGAAGGCATTTGATTATAATATGGGTTAAGGATAACCCTGGCCATCAGCCTCCAGATACTGCTGAGGAGGTTGTGGCAGGGGTTTCCACATGCAGTCATACTGTAAGAAAAGCAGTTAAACCAAGAGAAGGAATAGAAGACCCTTTGGCTATACAGAAACAGCAAGATCCTACTGTACTTGGGTCTATTCCAGTAGATATGCTTATTAAGAATCTTGAATCTAAATTATCCTCTACAATAAAAGAAATAGGTAAGGCTTTAGTTCAAGTTAATACTAAGCTTAATACCTTGGTGGACATTAATACTCAACAGATGGTTGATTATGGAGCTTTTAAGCTTGAAACGAGCGAAAGACTTGATGTTTGTGACCAAGGCATAGTCGAGGTACGAGATCAAATACAAGATGTAAATAAAACATTTGAAACTTTACAAATTCAGAATAAAAATTTAGCGAAAAAGGTTGATTATTTGAAGAATCAATCTAGACGGAATAATATAAAAATTGATGGTTTGCCAGAAGATATGGAAGGATCAGATCCAAGAAAATTTTTCACTGAATGGATTCCACAAGTGTTAGGACAAGATAAGTTTCCGGAAGGCTTAATATTGGAACGTGCCCATAGAGCTTTGAGAAGAAAACCTTTTCCAGGACAAAATCCAAGACCTGTCTGGTTCGTTGTTTAAATTATTATGATAGAGAGACAATTTTGCGTGTGGCTATAAGAAACGCACAACAAAGAAGATCTCCCTTGATGGTTCAGAACAATCGTGTTTTTTTAAAATCCGGATTTGAGTCAAGAAGTTATGTCTCAACGATGTGAATTTAATCCTGTGAAAGAAGTGTTGTGGAAAAAAGGATATAAAGCAACATTTAGATATCCTGCAGTATTGAAGATTTTTCAAGATGGATATCAATCAAAATTTTTTGATAATCCTAAGGAAGCTATGGACTTTGCTCAATTGTTGCCAATTACACAATTTCAGGAAAGACATAGTCCACCACGGTCTCCAAGGAGAGTGGAGACGCAAGATGGGAACCGAATTCCAAGAAGAAATGGAAGTAATGGTGGTCGGAGTGATAAAGTTGATTAAAAAAAATTTTCTGAGAAGATTTCAGATAATGATGATAGTTTAATGTGAAACAGGAGTTGGGAGAGGGAGCTGGGCAGGCATCATTTTCCAGAAGTCATCAGCTACGTGTGAGTTATCTCACACCCATTACCTTGTGGGAGTTACCGCATTGAGCGGTTGAGACAGGAGGAGGTGGTTGTAACCTCCCACCTGTTTTTTTTTTAATCAATTTTTGGATTAAGGAGTGGTTTTTTTTTATTATTATCTTTAATTTTTTTTTCTCTTTTTGTAGTTTTAGGAGGAGATAAGGGGAGGGGGTGTTTTTCTTTTTTTTCCTTTTTTTTCTCTTTTCTTTTTTTCTCCTCTTTTTTTGTGTTATTGCAAGTAATGTCTAAACTTAAGTTTGCCTCTCTTAATGTTCAGGGTTTAAATAATCCTATTAAGCGTAAGAAAGTACTTGCTTACTTAAAAAAATTAAAAGTTGATGTGGTTTTTCTGCAGGAAACTCATTTAACAGATAAGGAACATTTGAAACTTAAACGTGAATGGGTTGGACAAGTTTTCTATTCTTCATTTAATTCAAAGGCGAAAGGAGTGGCAATTCTGGTGCATAAGAATTTACCATTTCAGTTACAGAATGAAGAGAAAAATAGAGGAAGATTATTAAAACTGAATTGTACAATTCTTAATGAGGCTTGGACTTTGCTTGATGTTTATGCTCCAAATGTTGAAGATATAGCTTTTATTGTAGATGTGTCTTTATTACTTGGACAAACGAATTCCAATGTGATAATTGGGGGAGATTTAAATGTGGTATTGGAGCCTTTATTGGACAAGTATCCAAGAGTAATTAAGAAATCTAAGATGGCAGTACAAGTGACTAATATGATGAAAGATTTGAATTTAGTTGATATCTGGCGAAGACTTAACCCTACAGAGAAAGATTTTTCTTTTTATTCTTCACATCATAATTCCTTTTCAAGAATTGATTATTTTTTAATTTCAACACATTTGCAGGATAAGGTTATATCTGTGGATTATAAGGCAAGGTTGGTCTCAGATCATTCATTATTATTATTAGAATATCAGAGTTCACAAGATGTTCTGAGAACTCCAAGATGGAGATTTAACACTATGTTATTACAAAAACCAGAATTTATTCGTTATTTAAAAAAAAACAAATTGAAGATTTTATTATTAATAATGTTAACTCTGTTTCTAGTCATTTTGTTTTATGGGACACAATGAAAGCCTTTTTACGAGGTCAAATTATTAGTTATGCATCTAAAATAAAGAAAGAGAGAATTAGAGAGATTGAAGATTTAGAGAAAAAGATAACTGTTAGTGAAAAAGAATTTCAAAAAAATGCTTCTGAAATGCAAAAGAACCAGTTAACTAATTTAAAATTAAAGTATAATGAATTACAAACATATCGATTTGAATGTTTAATGAATCGAACTAAACATAAGTTTTATGAATGCGGCGAGAAAGCTCATAAAGTTTTATCATGGCAGTTAAAAAAAGAACAATTATCCAGGATTATACCAGTAATTAGAAAAAAAAATCAGGTATTACTTTTAGACAAAAAGAAATTAATGAGGAATTTTGCAATTTTTATAAAAAATTATATATGTCTGAGTGTAAAGATGTAAGTGAAGATGCAATAGATTCTTTTTTGAAAAATATTAATTTGCCACAGACAAGAGTTGGATAAATCTTTTACAGAAAATGAAATTGAAATGGCTATAAGAGATATGCCAAATGGAAAGGCACCCAGTGAAGATGGGTTCTCTATAGAATTTTATAAAACTTTTAATGTTGATATATCTTCTATTTATAAGAATGTAATACAGCAAATTTATAAAACTTTTCAATTACCTGAATCTTGTTCTAATGCAATAATTATGGTTATACCAAAAAAATATAAAGGTCCTTTACAGGTTTCTTCTTATCGACCAATATCGTTGTTAAACGTAGATTATAAAATTGTAGCTAAAGTTATGGCTAATAGATTGGCTCAATATTTACCTAAAATAATACATAAAGATCAAACAGGATTTATAAAAAACAGATATGCGTCTGATAATATTTTGCGACTAATTACTTTGATTAATAAATTTAAATTTCAAATGAATTATCCAATAGTGGTTTCATTAGATGCAGAAAAGGCTTTTGATAGAGTGGAATGGAAGTTTTTATTTAAAGTACTTGAGAAATTTTGTTTTGGTTCTTCGTTTTTTGGATTGATAAAGGCTTTATATAATAGACCGAAGGCTAGAGTTGCTACTAATGGACAGATCTCAGAATCTTTTGATTTAACAAGGTCTACTAGACAAGGATGTCCATTGTCACCTGCTTTATTTGCTATAGTTATTGAACCTTTGGCACAGTCAATACGTCAAAATGAAAATGTTAAGGGTATGAGAGTTTTGAATGAGGAATATAAGATTAATTTATTTGCAGATGATGTTTTATTATACCTGGTGGACCCTGATATTTCTTTACCAGCAATTCAAGAATCTTTAGAAAATTATGGTCAATTATCTGGTTATAAGGTAAATTGGGCTAAAAGTGAAATGTTGTCAATTTGTAAAGATGATTATTCGATATATAAAAATATTACGAAATTGAAGTGGACAAAACAAATTCAATATTTGGGAATTAATGTCAATACAGAATATCAAGATTTATATTCAATTAATTAACTTCTCTTAATAAAAGAAGATTAAATTAGACGATTAGGTGGAAGGACTTACCTTTAGGTTTATTGGGGAGGATTAATACTATAAAAATGAATATTTTTCCTCGGATGCAATATTTATTTCAATCAATTCCTTATTTAAAAAAAAAGTTTTTTTAAGGATTTATATAAAGCAGTTAGAGAATTTTTATGGAAGGGAAAATTTCCGAGGGTAGCAATTTGGAGGTTTGAGATTACCTAATTTTCAATATTATTATTATGAGGCAGCTCAATTTAAATTTCTTAGGGCACTAATGAATATGGAGGATCCGCCCAGTTGGGCAAAGATAGAATTGGCAGTTAGTTTAGAAAAATCTCCACATGAATTTTTGTTTCGATGGAATAAAAATTTGTTATGAACTTATGATGTACCAATATTGAAACATTTATTGAATCTATGGATGAGTAAACTTGATAAAATGGGGCTTAAAAATAAATGGTCTGGGCGATTGCCATTATATAATAATCAACTTGTTCCTTTTATGGTCTCCAATATCACTTTGAAACAATGGGAAAGGAAAGGAATAAAAAACTTATCTGATTGTTTTTTTGAAGGACATTTTTGTTCTTTTGAGGAATTACAAAGGAAATTTGGTATTAGTGGAAATTCTGTATTTGTGTATTATCAGTTAAGATCATTTGTAAAACAGATATGTGGTCGGCAAATGACTTTATTGCCCGAAACTAGCTTTGAGAAATATGTACTTTCAATACCAGAAAAGGGGTATATATCTGATTTGTATTGTATTTTACAAGAAAATGAAAGTAATAAAGATTGGGATAAAGATAAGTTGAAATGGGAAAAAGATTTAGGTTTTACAATAGCTGAAGAAGCTTGGATGGAAATTTGTCAAAATAGTATTCGGAAATTGATTAATGCTAGATTAGCGATGATTAATTATAATTTTATACATCAATTATACTTAACACCAGAAAAAATAAAAAAAATTGGTCTTAGTAAGTCAGATTGTTGTTTTCGTTGTGACCAGACAACCAGTACTTTTTTACATACTGTCTGGTCCTGTGACCGATTGCAACAGTTTTAGAAAGGTATTCAATCTATATTTAATAGATTATATAATATTTGTGTTGTATTAGATCCTGATATATTTTTATTAGGAAATATGCAATCATTAATTGATTTAGGATTAAATGATTATCAGATTTCTTTTATCTATTTAGCTTTAGCAGTGGCCAAGAAATGTATAGCGTCTACTTGGAAAGATAGAAATATACTAACTTTGGACAGGTAGTATTTAGAGATGAAATCTTGTTTAATTATGGAAAGGATATCTTTTTCAATCCAAGATAAGATGTCTTTTTATAAGTTGAAGTGGACTCCATTTGTTAAGTATATGCAATTAAGTTTGATTTAAGTATGTTCTTAGATGTGATATTTTAGATCTGATAATTTTTTTAAAATTATTTTTATTTGTCATATTTTTCTTTTTTTTGTGTGTGTTTTTTTAATACATAATATTACTAATTTTCCTAATTCACTCTTTATTTTGGGGGAGGGGAAGGGTGTTTTTTTTAAAAATATATATAGATTTTTAGTTCTTGTATATGTAGGGGGGGTTAGACTGAATTAAGATAGGTTATTAATGTTGTATTGTAATTATATTGTTCTATTTTATATATTTTCTTTAAATGTAATCTTTCTTTTTATTCCTGTGATAAAACCTTTAAATAAAGTTTAGAAAAATATAAAAAAAAGAAAGTAGTGGGTGTCTGGAATGCATTGCCGAGGGGTGGTGTTTGAGACTGGTACTGTGGGGCCGTTTAAAAGAGATATAAGAAAAATAGTGGGATATGGGTGGGAGTTAGGGAAAGATTGGAGTAGGATTACATAGGTCGGCACAACATTGAGGGCTAATGGGCATCTACTGTTCTCTAATGTTCTATGCATTATTTATTATTTTGCTATGGGTTGTTTTAAAGGCAGAGATTAATAGGTTCTTAATTAGCCAGGGCATCAAAGATTATGGGGAGAAAGCCATGATGACTCAGCTCATGATTAAATGGAGGAGTGGACTTGATGGGGCTGAATGGTCTCTTCCTGCTCCTATGTCTTCTGGTCTTATGGTACATCCATAATAGATGCCTAAATTTGCATAATTGGAAACAATTATTTGGAATTTTGCAGATAGAAAGTGCCCTCCATTCTGAATCCTAACCATAAGTATTGGAAAGCCAAGACATGATTGCAGCAGGGTCAATTTTGTCATTTAAGAGAAGGTTGGATGAGTGCATGGATGTGAGGGGATTGGAGGGTTATGGACAGGGAGTAGGCAGGTGGAACTAGTGGAATTCACTTAAATCGGTGTGGACTAGAGGTGCCGAGATGGCCTGTTTCTATACTGTAATTGTTAAATGGTTATAGAGAAAGAGGAGAAAAGTATCAAGATTCATCATTGAACAATACAGTTACAACAATGATGGAACTACAGGGCAGGTTTAATATCCGTCTGGTGTTAGAAGTGACTTCTCCATCTGTTAAGTTTCATTCAATCAACCTGTTCCAAACCTCAAAACCACATCAGCTGACCTCTTCAGCAAAGGTATCTTCTTCATGCCAACCTGGTGAGTACCTCGTAAAACACTGTGCTGGCTATTCCCAGAGAATTAAATCCAATTCGGGGCTCAACACTTTAAGAAAGCAAGTGAAAGTGCAAGTGAGACTGCAGAAATGATTTAGCAAAATGTTTCCAAGAATGAGACTTGAGAAGTTGAAGTTGTACTTCGAGCAAAGGAAGTAGAGGAGAGCAAATTACAATCCGCTGGGAGAACTCAACAGGTCACCAGCATCTATGCAGGAAGAATGTTTTCGGTAACCCCTTTATCTCCAACAAATCTCAGTGCAGGATCTTGACCCAATATGTCAAAAATTCCTTTTTCCTCCACAGTTCAGAATCTGAATTAAATATCACGAACAAGTCACAAAATCCGGTGTTTTGCGGCAAACATTCATATAAACCACTTTTACAACACAAAATAGTTCACGAAAAGTAAGGCGGTGTCTTTGGTTCATTGATTATTCAGGAATCTGATGGCAGAGGGGAAGAAGCTGTCTTGTGCTTGTCTTTAGGGTCCTGTACCTTTTTCCTGATGGTAGCAGAGAAAAGAGGGCATGGGCTGGGTGGTGGGGATCTTTGAGGAATGAGGCTGCTTTATTAAGATACCGCCTCTTGTAGATGTCCTCAGGCCAAGTTAACAACCCTATGGAATTTTTTCTTGACCTGAGAGTTGGCACCTCCATACCAGGCAGTGAATCAACCAACAAGAATGCTCTCCATGGTACACCCTGTAGAGGTTTTTGAGTCTTCAGTGACATACCAAATCTCCTCCAACATGTCACAAAGTATAGCCGCTGGTGAGCCTTCTTCATGATTGCATCAATATGGAGACTCCAGAACAGATCCTTGGAGATGTAAACTCCCAGGAATTTGAGATTCTTGACCCTCTCCACTTCTGAGCCCTCGATGAGGACTGTATCATGTTCCCCTGACTTCGTCCTGATGTCTACAATCATCTCCTTCATTCTGCTAGTGTTGAGAGCAAGGTTGTTGGTGTGACACCACTCAATGAGCTGATCTATCTCCCGCCTGTATGCTTCCTCATTGCCATTTGTGATTCTACCAACAACTGCAGTGTTATTGGCACATTTATACATAGCATTGGAATTGTGCCTGGCCACACAGTCATGGGTGTATAATGAGTAGAGCAGTGGGCTAAGCACGCATCCTTGGGGTGTGGCTATGTTGATAATCAGTGAGGAGGAGATGTTGTTTCCAATTTGTACTGACTGGTCTTCCAATGAGGAAGTCAAGGATCCAGTTGCAGAGCGGGGGTGAAGAGGCCCAGAGTTTGTAGCTTTTTGACCAGCACTGAGGGAATAATGGTATTGAAGGCTGAGCTATAGATGATGAAGAGCAGCCGTGTGTATGAATTGCTGTTTTAGAGATGATCCAGAGCTGAGTGGAGAGCCAGCGATGTTGTGTCTGCTGTGGAGCGATTGTGATAACAGGCGAATTGCCTTTGCTTAGGCATATGCTAATTCTGGCCATGACCAGCCTCTCAAAGCATTTCATCTCAGTAGAAGTTTTTGAGACATCCCCCACTACTTTTCTTGGGCACCGGGATAATTGATGCCCCTTTGAACCAGGTGGGAACCTCTGACTGCACCAATGAGTGGTTTAAAATGTCCTTGAACGCTCCGGCTAGTTGGTTAGTGCAAATTATCAGTCCGCCGTCACGGCCTGATACCTTACGAGGGTTCACCCTCTCGAATGATGCTCTGACGTCATCCTCAGAGACAGATATCACAGGGTCCTTAGCTTTGCAGAGATTCTAGTAGGCACTGTTTGGTTCTCCTTCTCAAAATGGGCATAGAAGGTGTTCATTAAACATATTTAATGCCTCATTAAACATATTTAAAATTTGGTTAGATAAATTTTTACATGAGAGAGGGATTAGGGGATATGAGGAGAAGGCAGGTAGGTGGAGTTAGGTCATAAATTAGATCAGCCATGATCGTATTGAATGGCGGAGCAGGCTCGATGGGCCATTTTTGGCCTACTCCTGTTCCTACTTCCTATGTTCCTATGTTCCAGGTATTCTCACCTTTAAAGAGCACTTGAATCACCAACAATTACTTTAGATTGGCATTGGACAACTGGTAAGTCAAGTTTATTGTCATCGGATTACAAGTACAATCTGATAAAGCAGTGTTCTGTCTGGTCTTCAATGTAAAACACACAGACACAACACACATACAATACATATGCAGAAGTATTCATATAAAATAAATAAATAAATATGCTTTGTTTCGTATATATGAGTCTCAGATGGTCAGTGTGAACAGTTTCTTTGGTCTTTCAGCATTTTCATCGCCCGTGGGAAGAAGCTGTTCCTCAGCCTGGCGGTGCTGGCTCTGATATGAGAGCAGGTGTTGGAAGGGGCCCTCAATAATTTTGCGCACCATCTTCACACAACGATCCCAGTAGATCACATCGATCAGTGGGGGGGGGGGGGGGGAGGGTGGAGGGGGAGGGAGATTCCAGTGACCCTTTCTGCCACTCTTATGGTCCTGTGGATCGACATCGGATCCATTTCTCTGTAGCAACCGTACCACCTTGTGCTGCCACCTCCCAGGATGCTCCCAGATTGTGCAATACCTTGCCCGCTTCTGTGCATTTACTGTGGTGCCTTCTTGGCAAGCGAGGAGATGTGTTTTGTCTCTTCAATAGGTCACTAGTTAATTGAACCCCATGGAACTTGGTGCTCTCCACTCTCTCTACTACAGAGTGGTTGATGTGTAATGGTGGGTGGTCATTACTGGCCATCCTGAATTCGACGATCAGCTCCTTGCCCAGGTTGAGACTCAGGTTGTTACTTTTGCACCACATCAGGCGATTCTCCCCCCTCTTCTTTGCAGTGCGACTCATTGTTCTTGCTACTGCTGTGACATCTGTAAACTTGATGTCACATGGTGGGCCAAACGACCTGTCTGACTTGATGGCACATGGGAATATCATTCCTGTAATGCAAATGCCCTTATGACTTGAAAGTATATTGCTAATCTTTCATTGAGGTTTGGTCAATATCACTGAATACCCATTTTCGGAATCAAGGTTCATAGAAATACAGAATTATTAACAGTCTATTTTGTCACCAAGTCCACACAGTTCTCTGCAATCAATCTAATTTCTCAGCTCTTGACCCATAGCTCTGAAATTATTTTCCTTTGAAGTACCCAGCTGATTCCCTTTATAAAGTAACAATTAAATTTGTTTCCACTCCTCCTTAAGCAGAGATTTCCAGCCCATGACAGCTCGCGTATGAAAGGGCTTTTTTCATGTTACATCTGGTTCTTCTATAGATCCTCAACCTTTTTATCATGGGAACAGGTGCTCCTTTTACTCCACATTGTTTGGACCATTGATAACTCTGAATAGTTCCATCAAATAACCTCACAATCTTCTGTCCGTCCAGAAACTGTGTCGATCCAATCTCAGAATCATATCTCAGATCAGTTTTCATTTTCACTAAACTCCAGTGAATAGAGGACAAACCTATTCAATATCTCTTTATCCCCAGAATCATTCTAGTGACGTTGGACTGCATTCAATCCATACTAATTACATCATTCCATTAAGATGGTCAAAATTGCACTCGGAATTACAAAGTCTCTCTAAAGCCTTGTATAAATCATCAAAATTTCATTACTTGCACTCAAAGTTGCTTGCAATAAAAGCCAAGTGGTGTTTTCTCCTTGGACTTCTTCACCTTCCAGTCCATTTCAACAGGTTCTGTAGTGGCAGATGAAGCCACTGAGGGAACTGTCAAAGACGTGGTGGATAGGGCTTGACAGGACATGTAGAGGGTAGTTTGGGAGATGTAACAATCTTTCTGCCACAATCTGTCTGTTTCTGACAAGCCCACAAGGTTTTCAAGGGGTAAAACATGAAAATCTGTAGATGCCGTGGTTGAAGTAAAAACATACAATGCTGGAGAAACTCAACAAGACAAACAGCGTCCTATATAGAGCAAAGGTAAAAATACATAACCGACATTTCGGGCTTGAGCCCTTCATCAAGGTATGGAAAAATGACGACAGCCATCCAAATAAAGGAGTTGGGGGCAGGCATGGTTGCAAAGCAGGAGACGGGAGGGAGGGGACAGCAGCAAACAAGGGGAGGAGGAGTGGTTGGGTGAATAGAGAGAGAAGGGGAGGAGAGCTGGAAGGGGGGAGGGAAGGGGTGGAAGAAGAGAGCAGGTTAGCAGAAACCAGAAAAGTAATTGTTAACGCCATCTGGCTGGAGAGTGCCCAGATGGAAAAGCAAGTGTTGTTCCTCCAATTTCGGGTGGTCTTGGTGAGATTCTCTCATAGAGAAGCTGTCCATGTTTTCCAGGATATCATTGTGTGGACCATTATGGTACTGCTGGAGGAATATGTTGCATAATAGGGGGCACATAAGCCAATAATTTATCTTTTGCAGACATTTGGTGTAAGGTCCATCCTCTTTGTGCCGCAATGAACGAGGTGTCAATGACTTTGGAGCCAAGTACAATCTGCTGGAGGATAAAGAGGACTGGCCGTGAGGGGCGAGATGCAGGTCCCACATAGGGCTGGCAAACAAGGCCGAGGTGAAACCTGATGGATAGAGGCAGAGGAGTGGCAGATGGCAGACAAAGGGGGAGAGAGGCAAGAGAAACAAAGGGGTCAGGTGGGGAAGAGATGAGTCACACAATATGATGTGGGTGATTACAAGACAAAGTCTGCCAGTGCTGGAATCTGAGAGGTAGTGAGAAAAAGTTCAACATTCAGATTTATTGACCGAGTCCATACATAACATTACATACAACCCTAAGATTCTTTTTCCTGCGGGCGAGGTAGAATGACCACTTCTTGGTAGTGCAAAATAAAACTGTGCTCAATGTACATTTGTTAAAAAAAAGAAATGTAAGCAAATACAGAGAAAACAAATCAATAAGAGTCCTTAAATGAGTCCCTAATTGAGTTTGTTGTTGAGGAGTCTGATGGTGGAGGGGGAGCAGCTGTTCCTGAACCTGGTGGTGCGAGTCATGTGGTAGCAGTGAGAACAGAGGGTGTGCTAGTGTGCTGGGTGGTGTGGTGAATGCTGCTTGATACTGCCTCTGTAGATATTCTCAGTGGTGGGCAGGGTTTTTTTGCTTGCGATTTCCTGGGCTCTGTGCACCACCTTTTGCAGGGGCTTTCTGCTCAGGGGAATTGGTGTCCCCATACCTGAGCACGATACAGCCAGTCAGCACACTTTCCACCACACATCGGTAGAAATTCTCCAGGGTTTCTGATGTCATACCAAACCTCTTCAAACTCCTGAGGAAGTAGAGGCCCTGATGTGCTTTCTTCATTTGTGTGTTGGGTCCAGGAAAGAGCCTCGAGAGAAGTTGGGATAATGAGAGACCGGATTGGAAGGAGAGAGTGGAGTGGGGAGTGGAGCCAAAGGGGAGGAGGATTAGAATGGGTTGGGGTGTGGTATAGGTGGTTTGGGTGGGGGTCAAGAAAGGGGGGTGTTATATACAGTGGAAACTTGGGACTATTTTATGCTGGAGCAGGAGCTCTGCAAGACTGCAAGAACTGCATCACACTGAGTTGTGAGCATGCTCAGTGCAACAGTGTATTCATAAATGACTGGCAGCCTGAGATGTAAAGTTTGTGCTGTAAACTTATAAGCTTCTCTGAGTGTTTATTAAAACCTCTGATGGTACAATTGAGGACATAACATGGTGGCAGCGGTGGGATTGACAGAAACCCACATCAGATAAGAGAAAAATCCCTATAAACTAAAATAAACACGAAGAGAAGGAACAAAGGAAAAAAGCAACATTACCTGATGACCAAAGCTGGAGAAGAAGATGGCCACAGCAACATTACACTCAGTCATGGACTGGGAAGCTGACAACATCATAGAGGCTTTAAAAAGTTCAAGCAGAAGTGCAACTTGGCATTCAAAAGTTTCCTCAAGGGAATCACACCAGAGGAAAAGGTTAGTTACATCCTTCTTTGGATGGGGGTGCGAGGACTAGACCTGTTTAATAGCTGCGAGCTGGCTGAAGGGGAAGAAAATAACCCAGAAAGGATATTAGAAAAAATTTCCTCTCATGTGGAACCAAAATCCAACCACAGAATAGAGGGATATGAATTCCAGGGATTAAAACAAGAGCCTGATGAGTTGGTAGATAATATCCTCACAAGGCTAAAGAACATGGCAGCAAAATGCAAGTTCAAAGAAATAGAGGAGAGAAGAGTCGACCAATTAATCTGGGGAAGCGCTCACCCTGAAGGGCAGATAGAAAAAGACATTTTGAAACTAGCAGATGCCGTAGACACAGCCAGGGCCTTTGTGGCCACTAGGAGGCAAATTCAATCCCTCTCCGTGCAGGCCAACATGC
The DNA here is from genome assembly GCF_036971445.1 of Narcine bancroftii. Lineage (NCBI taxonomy): Eukaryota > Metazoa > Chordata > Chondrichthyes > Torpediniformes > Narcinidae > Narcine > Narcine bancroftii. Next base: position 202,177,530 of record NC_091475.1, read on the forward strand.
AGCACAGAGATAGAAGGGTTGATGCCATAAAGCTCACACAGAGAAAGTCGCAGACATCCGAGAACTGCAGGAGGTGCGGCAGAATACACCCCTCAATGACCGCAAGAAATCCCCTGTGTATGGTTCAAAGTGCAGGACCTGTGGGAAGGTCAATTATTGGGAAAAGATGTGTAAGTCTGACATGAAAAGAGAAAGAAACCAAGAATACAGAAGGAAAGTACACCACGTCAAGGGAAGTGACAGCAGTGACTCCGACTCACTGATGCTCGGAATCGAAACAATACTCCTCCATGAGATGTCCAAGAAAGGGAAGGGAGAAAAGGATGAATTGCACACCACGATCCAAGTAAAAAGAAAGATCAGAAACAAACCAACAACATTCAACTTGAAAATGAAGTTGGATACTGGATCACAAAGCAACATCGTCCCGCTTAGACTGTACGGCCAAATGTTCCCCGAGTTCATAAAGAATGGGTACCCTGAGGAAGGCACAATAGAAGCTGCAAATGTCACGCTCACAGCCTATGGTAGCCCCATGATTAATTAACTAGGAAAAGTCCAAATAAAAGGCAAACATAAAGGAAATGCACATTCTTTGTGGTTGATGCCAACAGACCAGTAATCCTAGGCCAGAGTAGTTGTCAAAAATTACAGCTAATCTCTGTAAACAATGAGATCAGGGAGAAGAAAATGTCCAAGGGGATCAATAGCGACATCCCACTTGGCCTCCGATCATAAATAAGGCCGAGCTCAGGGACATGTTCCCTGAATGCTTTGATTACACAGTCAGGTGTTTTGGGAACTTTGAATACCACATTACTATAGACCCAAAATACAAACCAACAATCCATGCTCCATAGAAGGTGTCAATAGAGCTGAAACAAAGGCTAAAGCAGGAGCTGGAAGAAATGGAAGTAAAACGAGTAATAGCAGAAGTAGTGGAGCCAACTGACTGGGTAAATTCTATAGTAATAAAAGAAAAACCGAATGGCCGCCTAGGAATATGTCTGGACTCCAAAGACCTAAACCAAGCAATCAAAAGAGGGCACTATCCAATACCAATGCTGGAGGACATCACTTCTGAACTAGTGGGATCTAAAATCTTCAGTAAGCTAGATGCCAAGAATGGGTATTGGAATGTGAAGCTGGATGAAGAATCGACACTGCTCACAACATTCAACACTCCATTCGGCCGGTACAAGTTCCTGCGCCTACCTTTTGGCCTAAAGTTCAGCCAAGACATCTTCCAGCAAAAGATAGATGAGACCTACATGGGATGCAAGGGCGCTGTCGGCATCGCAGATGACATCTAGATCTTTGGCAGAGACAAGAAAACCCATGATCTCTACCTACATGAGGCCATGGAGAGAACAAGAGGGGCCAGCATCAAACTCAATGCAGACAAATGCATCATTAAGGTAGAGGAGTGCCAGTTCTTCAGAATGGTGTACACACCTGAAGGGGTCAGATCAAGCCCAGAGAAGATAACCCATTGCTGAAATGGAACACCCAAAGGACATAAAGGAACTAAGAAGCTTCCTCGGCCTGGTCCAATGTATGAGTTCCTTCATCCCACACATGTCAGACCACACAGCCGACCTCAGAGAGTTGCTGAAAGAGGATGTGGAGTGGTCACCATCGCATCAGCGAGATTTCAACAAGCTAAAGGAAGTAGTCTGCAGAGAAGTAGAACTGAGCTACTATGACAGGAAAAAAACTGCCACATTACAAGTAGATGCTTCCACCAGGGGCCTCAGGTCAGCATTGGTGCAGGAAGGAAAACTGATAGTCTTTGCCTCAAAAGCCCTGACAACAGCAGAGACCCAATATGCCAATATTGAAAGGGAGCTGTTGGCAGTCGTATATGGATGCGAAAAGTTTCACAAATTCCTCTATGGGAGACAGTTTGTGGTAGGGAGTGATCATCGCCCGCTGGAACACATCCAGAAAAAGAACCTAAGCAAGGCACCAGCCAAACTACAGAGGCTACCCCTCCAGCTCCAATGTTACGACTTTACCTTGAAGTATAGGCCGGGGAAGGAAATGGTGCTTGTGGATGCCTTGTCACATCTTTCCCCAAATGAAAAATACGAAATGAAAGACATGGAAATCAAGATACTTCACCTGGTCAGGGTAACTAATAACAAACTAAACCTGATTGAAGAAGAAACCACAAAGGATGAAGAGCTACAGGTGCTCTCCCAACAGGTGAAACAGGGATAGCCAGAAAGGATAAAATAGGTACACCTACAATACACCAGTATTGGTCTATCAGGGACGACATATCCTTGGAGAATGGTGTACTGCTGGTAGGGTCTCAGCTGATAATACCAGAGACAATGAAAAAAGAAATTCTCCACAAGGACACATGGGAATGGAGAAATGCAAACTTAGAGCAAACTCAGCAGTTTACTGGATAGGCATGTACATGGACATTGAAAACACATGACCGGCATGCCAGAAATACAGAAATACACAACAAAAAGAAGAGATGATACCCATGATCTTTGGGGTAGTATGGGGATGATGTAGTGATAATAAACCCATACTCTGCAGCCAGCTTTCTGAATTCTTGTGATGTGAGCTGTGTTCCACTGTCAAATATTACTTGTTCCAATATTCCTTGTTCAGTGGTCTAATTTCTGAGGTGATAGCTGACGCTCTCAGGTCTTTCACCCTTTTGATGAATGGAAATTTAGAGTAGTTACAGGCTACTATTAGATACCATTTTTGATTCTCAGTGAACAAGCCTGCTCCCACTGGCATTGTCTAGAATTTCCATGGCCTGGTAGGTAGTTCTGTGGAAATCATTTCTTCTTTCTGTTGTGTGTTTCTGTTGATCCTTTTGGATATCTTCTTCATCTGGATCTCATAACTGACAGAGATCACCTGCAACTCCCAGCAGCTATCCAGACCTAGGGTTACTGGTCTGTCTGCATCTAACGTATAGAACGTACAGAGAATGTTCTTTCTCTTATGGCAGCCATTGACCTTAGCTCTCCCTAGCTAGTTAACCATGGGTCCACCAAAGGCCGTTAACATGACAATTGTTATTTCCAAAGCACCATCTTTTGGATACCCATTTATTACGTTCTCTGGGAGCATCTGGCGGTAGAGTCTGAATGACAGGATGTTGTTTTGTGATCCAGTATCTTGCTTCTCCTTTAGGTTAAATATCATTGGCTTGTTCTGCATTGTCCTCTGTATTTGGATCCTTGTGTGCAACTCGCTTCCTTCTTTCTTCTCACCCGACATCTCGTGAAGGAGTATGGATTCTATATCCAGTATCTGGGTGTCGGAGTCCTCATTGTAGTTTCGTTTTATGTGGTGGATCATCTTTTTGCCTTTTTTCTTCATTGGTATTGTTGTTTTCTCCATATCAGACTTGCACATCTTCGTTCAGTGGTTTGCTTTACCACAGGCTCTACATTCAGAACCGTATGTGGGGTATTTGTTTCGGTCATCGAAGGGGTGCTGTCTGCCGCACTTCCAGCAGGTCTTGGGGTTGTCACTTTTCTGATTGTTTTCTTTATATCATCAACCCTTCCTTCTCTTTATTGTGGGTGGGTCTGCATAGTTAGGGATTTCATTTGCGTCCTTGTGGCTTCAAAGGCTCTGTCTGTGTCTATAGCTCCAGCCAGCTTCAAGCTATCCTTCCCTATAAGAGACTGTGCACTTTGGGATGGGAATTCCCCCATATTAGTTCATCAACTAAACTTTCCTCTATAATCCTTAAATCTGCATTTTGCAGCAACAATTTTTAGTCTAGTGAGGAAGATATCAACAGTTTCATCAGTCTCTTGCATTAAGACTTGAAATTCATAATGTTTAATTCTACAATTAGACCTGGGATCAAGGTGAGGAGCAAACTTTGCAACTATCTGCTCTGGATCATTTTCCTCCACCTCTGTAAGCTCCCAGCTATTAAATGTCAAGGTCTTGCTCCCCATCCAGAGAAGTATATAATTGACTTTCTCCTCTGCTGTTACATTTTTAAAATAGTTCTTGAATGCTAAATTGGACTCCTACTGAAACTTTTTAAAAGATTCAACAATGTCTTCAGCCTCCCCGTCCATCACTGGGTGAACTGCTGTTGTTCAAACTATTTTTTTTTCAGTAATGTTTTTTCTCTTCATCCCCTTCATATTTCAGTGACTTACAATCAATTGTATGGCTTTATTCTTGTTCTCTTATCCCGCGGACACCATGTTATGTCTCTGGTGTTACTTGAGTGGCTTCTTAAATAACTTAGAGATGCAAGATTCAAATAACAGAAGAGACTTTACTTACTGATTCCTTCCACCATCTCAGGAAACGACTCACACACTCACACACATATATGCCCCACAATGGTGCACTACAGTTTCTACAGTGAGAAGGGTGTATTCTTATGCAGTTACAAAGTATTTCACATTATCCTGACTAGATAACAATCGGCATTAGGATTGAGCAGTAGCACTCTGCAGAGCAGCACTGTGTCCCCAATCCCCACTTTTGCAGCAACTCCGAAAGTACTGCCATTGTTTTCTACTACCATTTATCTTGTAGATTCTGCCCTGGTTTGACTTTCCTAAGTCCACTTCACACTTGTCAGAGTTAAATTCCATTTGCCATTCTATGCCCCACATTACTAACTGATGTCAGTCCTTTTGTTAACTTGCTGTGCACCATACCACCAAATACACTAACCACGTTAACTACATTGCCTTCCAAATTTTTATTATGACAACAAACAACTGTGGACCCAGCACAGATCCCGGCAGAACGGCACAGGTAACAAGCCTGAAAAGCAACACTCCACTACTCCCCTCTGACTCCTTCTGTCAAGCCAGTTTTGAATCCAATTTGCCAGCTCACCTACGATCCAATGGGTTTCAACCTTCCAAACTAACTCGCCATGCAGGACATCGTCAAAGGCCTTGCTGAAGTCCACATTCCTGCTCTGATGCTTGTTAACTTGACAAGTGAATTACAAGGGCAGATTTTGGACCACACCCTGGCAACCTCTTCATAAACCTTTATACCGTGTTAACCGTGAAATTTTTTAAAAATGGAGCAATTAAGTCAGAAAATTGACTAAATCTTTTTGTTTTGGCGTTGCTACAGATTATGGCTTGATTTTTAAAAAGACAATTTGATGAAAATTTGATTGGATATTACAACAGTGCAAATTTAAAAAGAAATTCACAATAGATCAATGCAGCTTTGGAAAGTGCTGGATTAATAGGAGTTGACCTCAAATAATTGTGTATCAACTTACATCAAGCACCACTTTTAAATTCAATTAACTTAGCAACCAGACATAGAATTTCAATATGAAGATATCACTATGCTCCAAAAGAAGGCAGTGCACTTTCTTCCTTTTTTTCAGTCTTTTCTAATCAAGTTTTGTGTGAGTTAATGACATTTTTATTAAGTTGAGCTTCATATTTGTCTCGTCAAGTTTGTAGTCATCTGATTGCGCAAGCACCACCCAACAAAACAGTACCGTCTGGTCTCGGTGTAAAACACGTAGACACACAACCAGACATAGCCCACATACAGACAAATAATACATATGCAGTATTCAAAAATACAGACAAATTAATAAATATTGTTCTGTAAATATGAGAGTCCTGGATGGTTTGTGTGAGCAGTTCATTTGGACGTTCAGTATTCTCACTGCCTGTGGGAAGAAGCTGTTCCTGGCTCTGATACTCCTGATGGGAGCAGCTGAAAGATGCTCTTCGCAGGGTGGACAGAGTCCTCAATGATTTTGCATACCCTCTTCAGACAATGTGATAATATTTTGAAACCAGTTAAGTTATCCATTATCTGTAAAGCTATTCAAAGAGCGGAGGGCTGTCCCCTCTATAAGGACATGACAGCCTTAAGGAACATCCCAATGATTTCCTTGAGTAGAGGGGCCACTTGAAATTAGGGCAGCAGTTAAGGGATTAATCTTAAAATTAATTTTAAAAAGTGCAGAGAAAGTTTGAAATACTTCGTTCCAATATTTCTCAAGTCTCTGACATGTCCAGATCATATGAATTAATGAGCCATCTCCATTATTGCACTTATTACAATGAGGCGATACATCCACATAAAAGTAAAATAGTTTGACTTTGGACATGTGTGCCCTATGGACTACTTTTAAATTGTAGGAGAGAGAAGCGGGCACCTAAAGAAGAGCTGTTAACCAATTTGTAAATTAAATTCCAAGTTCCCTGAACTGCTTTATTTGGTATTGTTGGAGAGAGTGACATAATTTTAATGACATCTGAGCTGCTGTATTAGCTTTTATTTTTCTTAAGGCTTGGCAGGCGGTGTTGCTCAGATGGACATTACCCCGTCTAATCATGGTCAATGGCTACGTGACATCAAGTCATGTTTAAATTTAGAGAAGATTAGATGCTCAATTTCCAAATTGAATATAAATTGTTAAACCCTGTGGGGACCCTTTTTGACTTACTTTTATAATCTTTGATTTGTCATGATCTGTTGATTAATATAATTTATCACTCTGTTAAGAATTCTATCTTTTCCTTTTCTTTTTTGGCCAAACGACTTCTTTTTCTCTACACTGTCAAAGAGCAACTGCTAATGGTTCAAATACTATATCAAAAAGTAAAGAATTTAATGGGCATCTTTGTTGTGTTCCCCTATGTAGCCTAAACATTTTCAACTGTTGAAAATTAGAACCAATTGAAGCCATAGAATATAATAATTTAATCCAAATAATAAAATCTGGACTAAAAGTTACATTTCTTTAAAGTAGCAAATAAATATTCCCATTCTACCCAACTAAATGATTTTTTAGCTTCAAATGAAATAACACATAATATAGTATATTCAGTATTAAATTTATACTATATAAGAATAATGATTTTTAATAAATCCTGTTTGTTCAGAATTAATAATTATTGGTAGAATATTTTTTTAATCTATGCACTAAAACTTTAGATAAGATCTTCATTGCTCTCTAACGTAAAACTTCATAACAGAGATCTTCCACAATCTGGACCTGTTGGCCGTGATATTCCAAATTAGAATGTCTTTGATCGGGTATCGATGCAGCCCAATAATGACTGACCTAGGCTCTTGGCCCAAAGCGGTCTACTTCAGGGAGGGTCGATAATCTCAGACCCAAAAACTTCAGCGAGCAGTTGTGAAAAGAACTTAACAGGGTCACCGGATTTGGTACCTTCCTTCAGGCCACTAATTCTTAAATTCTGTCTCCTATTCCTGCTTTTGAGGTCAATAATTCTCTGTGTCAGTTTCTTCGAGGTTTGAAGAAGCTAAAATTTACTTTGTTCAAGGCTGTCCATTGTCTGAATCAGCCTCTTTATGTCTCACTCCAAAGAGGTAATATTATCTTATTGCTCCTTCACTCTATGTTGTAAGTCAACAATTTTAACCGACAGTTGATTAACCGAGGTGTATATCTCTTTATGTTCAGACATAAGCATCTTTTACAGCAGGTCAATCAGTAAAATGACAGCTTCAATAGTCAGAGCAGGTCTCCATAAACTCCGTAGGCTTTTCATCTTTCTTTCCATCCTTTCCAACTTTGCTTCTCCTAGTATCCATCATGAAAGAATCATTTCTACCAGTCAGGCAGAAATGAAGTGAGAACAAAATAAAAGTTAGATAGATGGGTGTAGTTAATGGGAAATTAAAAGAAAACTAGGAGCCACGATAATTGCATGCTATTCCATCTAGTGCCAACCGGAACTCCTCCCTAAAACTCCCAACATAGCTGAATTTTTTGAGAACTTCAGTTCCATTTTTATACAAAATGTAATAACAATAATACATTTCTTATATTAACTGCCCAATAATAAAATCTAAAATTTGGGAGAGATAAACCCCCATTCCTTTTGAAGATAGGCCTTGTTTATACGGGGTTGCTTAACTTGCCATATACACAAAGAAATAATCAAATCCAGTGAATTAAAATGTTTTATGAATGAAAATTGGTAAAGATCGAAGCATATACAAAAATTTAGGTTAAATGTTCATTTTAATTTCATTAATATGTTCAATCATTGTCGTGCACAAGGGTGACCATCCCAATAATAACTCCTTAGTCTGGTTGGCTAATACTGAAAAATTATCTTTCAGTACATTTTTACAACTTTAGCAATTGTAATTCCCAGATAGTTGAATTGGTCTTTAACTATTTTAAAAGGGAAATTAACAAAGATTGCTAAAGATCTCTTTATAGGTAATAATTCACTTTTATGAAAAGCAAACTAAATTGGGCAAACAAAATTAGTGTACTTGGTAAAGAAATCTCAGGATTGGAAATAAAAAAAAAGATCATCGGCATTATAGGGAAATGTTATGTTCAATTCCTTTTCTAAATATACCACTAAATCCTCTACTATCATACAGAGCAATTGCTCAAGATTCCAAACTCAGGTTAAAAAGCAAAGGGCTATAGGGGAAACCTTGTCGAGTTCTCCTATGTAGCCTAAAAAATGTTGATTGCTGTAAATTTGACTGTATTGAAGCACCAGGACATAAATACAATAGTTTAATCCATTTGATAAAAATTGGACCAAAATTGAATTACTTTAGAGTAGCCAACATGTATACCCATTCCACTCAATCAAACACTTTTTCGGCATCCAACGAGAAAACCCTCTCAGTCATTGGAGTTGAAGGTAATTATAAAATATTCAATAATCAGTGTATATTATAATGAGAATACCAATATTTAATAAAACCGGTCTGATCAGTATTAATTACTAATTGTAAAATATTCACTAATCTATAGCCAAGAACTTTAGACAAAATCTTCATATCCTCATAAGTAACAAATAGGTCTATTAGAAGCACACTCAGTTGGTTCTTTCACTTTTTTTTTCAAAATAAGAGATATATTTGCTTCATTAAAAGAGGAAGGAAGTTTTCCCCTCTCTAAATGAATCATCCAGCACAGAGCTTAAGTGAGGTACAAGCCACTTGGAGAAATGTTTATAGAATTCAACAGGGTATCAATCTGGTCCTGGCACTTTACCAGATTGCAATGAAGAAATAGCTCTTAAGTATTTCTTCTTGAGAATTAGGTACTTCCAGACTTGTGTATTTATCCTGTTGAATGGTTGGTAAATTTTTGATAATTTTTTTTCAGCTTTGCCTGACTTAAATCAATACTCAATGATTTTGGGTGGGGATTTCAACTGCTGTTTAAATACAATTTTAGATCAGTCTTTATTGAGACCAACTACTCTCTCTAAATCTACAGTTGCAATTCAATCTCATCTTAACTAATTTTGGCATTTCAGACATTTGACATTTTTAAAATCCTAATAATAGAGAATATTCCTTCTTCTCAAATGTACATTTATCTTTATTAGATTGCAACCATTGTCTGATACTTTTGGAATTATAGTTCCAGAAGTGGGTCTGCACATCGGGTTGTAGCCTTTACTACACTGTTGGCCAGGAGAGTCATTTTATTTAAATGGAAAGATCCTAATTTACCTATTTTGGTACAATGGTTCTCACAAGTTATGTTTCGTTTAGAAAAAATTAGAAGTTGCACTTTTGATACCTCCGTTAAGTTTGAAGAGACTTGATGTCCTTTTATAAACTATTTTTGTATGAGTTAATCTGTATTTTGACTTCACCTTCCAGACTGTTTTGGATTCCTGCTGTTTTTTTATTTGGCAAGGACCAGATAAATAGTTTGTGTTGATCGGTTGTAGTGAGCTCTCACCTGAGGCTGCCCAGCCTTTTTTTTTCTTTTGTTTTTGTTTTCTTTGGTAGGTTAGATGGAGTTTTAACATAATATTTTTCTCTCTTTTTTGAATATTCTAAATTGTGTTATGTATTGCAGTATATTGATGTTTCTTTTTTTTAACCTTCAATTCTGTATTCTATTTTCCTCATGTATTGTTTATTATAATTAGTTTAATAAAAAGATTGAAAAAGAAAGAAAAATGTACATCAATCTTATTTTAGAATTGATTATATTTTTATTGATAATTAACTTCTACGACTAAAACATGTGAATATCAAGGAATATCATGCTCCTGTTATTTTAACTTTGAAATTTTTGGATATATCCTCTATAAAAAGGCAGTGGAGATTTAATTACTTGCAGGTAAAGAATTTTTAAGCTCTATGGAGAAGCAAGTACAATTTGTTTCTCTACCAACTCTTCTCCAATGGTATCTAATTTGATTGTGTGGGATACAATGAAGCCGTATTTAAGAGGGCAAATTATCTTGTATATAGTCAATATTAAGAAGAAGTCCAGTAAGGAAAGTTGGAATTAATTAAACAGATCAAGCAAGTTGATTTATTAATGGCTCAAGATAAGAATTCAAATTTATATAAAAGAAGAGTAGCACTTAAACTATATTTGACCTTCTCACCACTTACCCTAATGAGCAGCAATTGTTGAGGGAGTAGGAGCTATTTTTACGTACACAGAGAAAATACTGGCTGGACAGTTAAAAGCTTAAAAGATTCGGAGGACTGACGGTAAAACGACTACAGATCACTTTGAAATAAATGAGACTTTTAAGGAATTTTACTCCAAACTCTACACTTCAGAATTCAATAACTTCTATGGTGGATCTGTTAAATCATTTAGATTTTTTTAAATAATAAAATATCCATACAGTATAACCTGATTATAATGTATCTTGGATGAAATGATGTGATTTAAGTGTAATATATCTTCTTGACTTTTAACATATATCTGTATGTACCCTGTATTTTTGGAAATGAAATTTCAATGTTAATATAAATGTTGAAAAAGACATTCAGGCATCAAAGATCAGCCTATTCACAAGTCCTCACTCCAACACACTGCATTTGCCCTGCATGAAGCATTAGTTCCTTCTTACAAACGTAATAATTAAGAACATTCTCTCATGCAGATCCTTACCACATCATGCATTCTACTCTCCCATAGTTGGGACATCAAGATTGTACACAAAAGTCCAAGTGCAGCCTCATCAATGACTTCCAACTCCTGTACTCAATTCCTTGACTGATCAAGGCAAATGGACTAAATGACACTGAGATGTTCATCCCTAACTTTGCTACACTGGCAGAACCATTAAGGAAACTAACCAGGAAAGGTGTACCATTCCATTTTGGCTCTGAGCAGAAGGAAGCATTCACAGCTCTGAAACAAAGTCTGACGAATAGCGATACTCTTGGGTATTATGATCCGGCTGCACCAACCAAAGTCATAGCGGATGCTAGTCCTGTTGGTTTAGGAACCGTGTTGGTCCAGACGCATGATGAGGGACCAAGAATCATTGCCTATGCCAGCAGATCTTTGACAGATGTTGAAAGGAGATAGTCTCAGACAGAGAAAGAAGCACTCGGACTTGTATGGGCCTGCGAGAGATTCCATGCATATTTGTATGGCATTGAATTTGAACTCATCACGGACCATCACGGTGATCTATGCCGCCAGGTCCAAACCGTGTGCCAGGATAGAACGATGGGTGCTCAGACTCCAACCGTACAAGTACAGAGTAGTTCACATTGCCAGGAAAGCAAACATTGCTGATCCGCTGTCCAGATTGTTGAAAGATGGATGCCCACAATCCAAGTCAGAATTGGGGACAGAAGCAGAGAGCTTTGTACGCTTCGTAGCTATCCAGTCGACACCGGGAACTGTGACGATGAGGGAAGTCGAGAGAGAGTCCGAACATGACCCAGAACTCATGAAAGTTAGAGAATGTATCCAAAGTGGACAATGGGACAAGTGCACTCACAAGGCTTACATTCCCATTAGAGACGAACTTTGTTGCATTGGGCAGTGTGTATTGAGGGGATGTAGATTGCTGATACCACAGAGGTTGGGACCGAAGATCGTATCATTAGCTCATGAAGGACACCTAGGTATTGTTGGTACCAAGCAAAACCTCAGGAGTAAAGTATGGTGGCCAGGTTGTGATAAAGATGCAGAGAAATTCATCAAAACCTGCCATGGGTGTCAACTCACAAGTAGGAGTAATCCTCCAGAGCCGATCCAGAGTACGCAACTCACGACAGGACCGTGGATCGATGTAGCTGTTGACTTTCTCGGACCTTTACCAACTGGCGAGTTAATCATGGTAGTGGTGGACTACTACAGCAGATGCTATGAGTACTCTGTGATGAGGTCAACGACCACTGAAAAAACAATACAAGCATTGGCAGAGATCTTCGTTAAATATGGATTGCCTGTTACGCTATACTCTGACAATGGTCCACAGTTCATCTCAGAGACATTTGCTGAATACATGAGGACCACAGGTATCCACCATTACAAAATAACTCCTAAATGGCCGCAAGTCAATGGGGAAGTAGTGAGACAAAATCAGTCCATTGAAAAACGATTACGGATTGCTCATGCAGAAGGACAGAACTGGAGAGAAGCATTGCTATCCTATGTAGCTGTCTATTGGGCAACGCCTCAAGCAACCACAGGAAAAATTCCAGCAGAAGTACTTTTTGGGAGGAGAATCCGCACAAAAATGCCCGAAATAAAGGAAATCAAGGGACGACCAGGAGATGAGGGACCACGATGCTGAAAAGAAGGGAGCAGCAAAGCTGTATGCAGACTCGAGGCGTGGGGCCAGGTACTCAGACATCATGCCTGGAGATAATGTTCTTGTGAGACAAGAGAGTGGTGGTAAGTTAGACACACCTTATTACCATCAACCCTACATGGTTGTATCCAGAAGCGGCAGTATGGTGACAGTCAAGTCTCCTGCTGGAGTCCTGTACAAAAGAAACGTGTCTGGTGTAAAAAAGTACCAATCCAGAGCGACACCGAGTGAAGTGGTTGGAAGTCCAATACGAGATGCTGAACTTGAGGGACCAGATGATGTTCCAGAGGTAGTTACCAGCATTCCCGTTGAAGTGGTCGGAGTACCAGAAACACCAGAGGCCGCAGCGAGCAGTGTTTCCGGTGTTGAGGGTGAACAACCAAGTTGCGACAGTAGCATTGCAGGAAGGCCGAGACGGGACAGGAAACCACCTAAGCGATATGAAGATTTTGTGCCATATTTCTAATCGTACGCGCATTATCACGAAAGTGAAAGTTTGTGATAGTTGGAATGAGTTTCAATGAAGTGCAGTAATGTTACTCACCAAGAAAGAGAAATGATAATGGGAACATTTGGACAGTGATTTGATCAATACAACATAAAGTACATGTATGAGTGCTGTATGAATTGCATTTTTGTTTAGTCGACTATTTGGTATTAAATGAAAAAAAAAGTATTGGAATTTAAACATGGCAGGTGTATAAATTTAAATGTTTACATTTTGCATATGAGGTGAGCATTGTATTAGTATAATTACAGAAGAACAATTGAGCTATTATATTACATTTGGTTATAACATGTTTATGTTACATTTTGTGAAGAGGGAATTTGAAGTTGTTTTTGTTGGTTCAGAAGGCAGAAAAATGCTATTGATATTGTTAAAGTGTTTACATTTAAACATAAAGATATAAAGTTTATTTCTGGTGAAAGGAGGGATGCCATGATAATGAATATGCATGGTATGTATTAACCTGACCGGAAGTCAGATGGTATGCACTGGAGGTGGAAGGTGCAGGATGATGAAATAAGGGAAGCAGGAAAATAAAGACACTGAGATGTTCAACTGGTAAAGCATTGGAGATGGTGTTATTAATTTCACATTTCGGGCCACAAATGTGACAACCCCGTGGGAAAATTTTGTGGATTCAATTGTGGTGCGCTGTTAGCCAGAATCAGACACACACAAGGTAAAGACTGCACAACAGATTTTAATCCACAAAGACTTCCACAGAGCCAGGCTGGCTGTAGCTGCAGAAACTCAGTGTGAGGCCTCGGGAGGCCGGCGCAGGCTTATATCCCGGAGGGCGATTGACACCCGACCGGGTGGGGCTTGATCCCTTCAGGCCGACTGATGGGCAGCCGGCCAGGTGTTGTCCTGTCCCCTTACACTCCTGCAGGTACAGAGGTTGCCCTCTGTAGTAGGCCAGTGGTGGACCACCACAGTGTCCTAAAGTGGGGATTAGCCAATAAAAAGGTTGAGAATGGCTGTATTGAACATTGCACATATGAAGATCGAAAAATTTATTCAACTTCTATTTGGAAATGACTCCATGTAATGGTGGTTTGAAACTCTACCTTATTTTAAAATTTACAACACAATAGAAGCTATTGAGACCCATGCTGACTGATTACACCCGATTAGCCTTCAACCCCGTACGTTTAAGGGAGCAGGAGGGTGGGAGGACACTGCAGCACCCAGGGAAACCCCATGGAGACACAGGAAGAATGGACGAACTCCTTATAGACAGCATCAGAATCAAACACAGGTTGCTGGAATAGCTTACTTCAGATCTCTACGTTACCCAACATCATAATCAGGAATTAACTCAGCACTCTTCTTCTCCTTCTCTATTGTTAGGGGTGCCAGGCAATGCTCATGACGAGTGCTTGTCTTATGGCAGAAAAAAGGACAGTGAAACCCCTGATATCTGGCACCTATAGGGATTGATAGATAGTGAATAAGTGTATTTTCTGGTTGCTTGAGAGTTATTCTTAAAATGCATCTGCCTGAAGAATAAACAATTTAAAAGAAAAACAAGACAAAAATACTGTACTTACACTGAACAAACTTCGCTTGCATGAATATATAAACCTTACATCATTTTACTTTATTTTCATTCACACTCCATCAAAACATTTCACAGCCACTGCTTCCTCATTCCCCCCAGAGCTGCCGAAAAGACAATTACATTATTGACCGTTAACCCTCCCCTCCCCCACCTTTACAGATAAATCCGTTGACCAGGGCGACTCTGACTAAGCAGGGATAAGGAAACGCTTTAAGGGAGTCAACCAGCTCTTCATCCTGGGCAACACCATGGCTGTTCCGCACAACTTTTACTTAAGCAGCTGCACAGCACGACTAAGGCCCTCCGCTGGCTGAATATTTGCTCCCATCCTCACTAAAGGTTTATGTGCTACTTCAGAGGACATTTACTTTTCCAATTTTAAACTTACATTTTTTTTACCTATTGTTTTATTCTTATTTATTTAATTTTTTTGCACTTATTTTTGTTTTGCCAGTTGATTGAGGCTGTCGGTTACTTGAATTCCAGATACTAAAGGTTTTACTGTATTCTATTTTAATGCATTATTATGTGACAATAAAAGGATCTTTTGAACCTTTGGGTCCATACCAGGTCTCAGAGTAATCCCAGCAATTCCATTCCTGCACTTTATTTTCCTGTGGCCAAAATGCCATCAGCACCCCCTTGATTATCCCACCAGCCAGATTCTAGGGACAATTTCTTCTTTGGCTTGGCTTCGCGGACGAAGATTTATGGAGGGGGTAAAAAGTCCACATCAGCTGCAGGCTCGTTTGTGGCTGACAAGTCCGATGCGGGACAGGCAGACACGGTTGCAGCGGTTGCAGGGGAAAATTGGTGGGTTGGGGTTGGGTGTTGGGTTTTTCCTCCTTTGCCTTTTGTCAGTGAGGTGGGCTCTGCGGTCTTCTTCAAAGGAGGTTGCTGCCCGCCAAACTGTAAGGCGCCAAGATGCACGGTTTGAGGCGTTATCAGCCCACTGGCGGTGGTCAATGTGGCAGGCACCAAGAGATTTCTTTAGGCAGTCCTTGTACCTTTTCTTTGGTGCACCTCTGTCACGGTGGCCAGTGGAGAGCTCGCCATATAACACGATCTTGGGAAGGCGATGGTCCTCCATTCTGGAGACGTGACCCATCCAGTGCAGCTGGATCTTCAGCAGTTATAGTAGCCTGTTAAAAGCCAACATGTTTTTGGGATGTGGGTAATAACCTCAGGGGCAACACGCAATGTCCCCACAGCCTATACTGCAAATTTAGATTGAACCCAGGGTCACTGGAGCTGTTAAATGGATATATTATAACCGCTTTCACCACCTTCTTTCTTTTTTATTAATTTTCCACAAAATAAAGAAAAAAATAGAATAATCTACAGAAAACGTGCCTCGAGGTTATAGCTGTGAAATAAGCCACACACAAGGAGGGCAGCTGACATTGCTTTAATGAACTGGCTGCTCTCTTTTATATAGTCAGGATGACCCTGGCTGCCATGTCACCGACGGGCATCACCTGTGATCCTTCAGGCTCTGATTGGTGTCCTCGCAACGCGCCGTCGGTGATTGGCTGGATCGGCCCGTCTTGCTGCAGCGTCATCGACGGGTGCGGTTTGTGCCACCCTGGGCACTGATTGGCCCTTTCACCATCCGGCACCAATGAATGGCTGGCTGAGTCCGTTTTGCAGCGGACAATGGGAGCAGGCCGCTCGATTGATGTGTTCGAATGGCGTCTTCTGTGTCGCTGTGGGCCGCTACAAAACATTGTCCTTGACTATAACAATCAAGTACTTTCGAATTAAATCATTTCCATATATTGACAGTTACATTGAGTAAGTAAATAAAAAGTTAATACATAAAACAAACAAAAAACTGATGAAATGAAAAGAGATTTAAACCACCCCCCCCAAAAAAAAATCAAAAACAACTAGTTAATCCATTCTGAGAGTAATTTCAAAGTGGAAAAGAGATTCTTTTCACTTGGGGAAATAAACCAAACAGGAAGTGATTCAATTTTGTTTGTTACTTTGAGTCATATGAAAATATTGAAGGAATGGTCACCAGGTTTTCTCGACGTTAAAGGTCGTATCAAATGCCAAACTTCTAATTTTTCCAAAATCTAAACATGACATAATGGAGGAAAGCCAGTGAAATGATTGTAATCTTCCCATTTAAGTAATCTAGCTCTCCTTGCTATCAGTGTTGGAAAGGCGACTATCTTTTGGGCTGAAGCAGGTGCAAAGCCTGATCTCAATACTGTGATCCCAAAAATAGCTGTGAGCAAGTTTGGCTGTAAATCTAGGTCCAACACTTTAGCTAAAGTTTCAAAAACATTTTGCCAAAAATTATCTAACTTTGTACAGGACCAAAACGTATGAGTCAAAATGGCCTCTTTGGAATTACACCTGCCACAAATAGGACTTAGGAAAAATATGGGCCAATCTGTCCTTCGACAAATGTGACCTTGAAGTGAATCAAAGAGTGACGGGCACAAATTGACAAGTCCAAAAATTCTTATGTTGAAATTGTATAAGGCCTTGGTGAGGCCAAATTTGGAATATTGTGTGCAGTTTTGGTTGCCGAATTACAGGAAGGATATAAACAGAATTGAGAGAGTGCAGAAGAGGTTTACAAGAATGTTGCCAGGTTACAGGGATAGATTGAGCAGGCTGGGACATTATTCCCTAGAGCGTAGAAGATTGAGGGTGATTTGATAGTATTGATAATTATAAGGGGGACGGATAGAGTCAATGTGGATAGGCTTTTTTCCACTGAGAGTGGGGGAGATTAAAACAAGAAGGCATGGATTGAGAGGAAAATGGGAAAAGTTTTAAGGGTAACATGAGGGGGAATTTCTTCATGCAGAGGGTGGTGGGGGTATGGCATGAACTTCCAGCAGGCATAGTAGAAGCGAGATTGATGTTAATACTTAAGGATAGGTTGGATAGGTGTATGGACAGGAGAGGTGTGGAGGGTTATGGGTCAAATGCGGGTCAGTGGGACTAAGTGGGAGATGATGTTCAGCACAGACTAGTAGGGTCAAAGTGGTCTGTTTCTGTGCTGTAATTGGTTCTATGGTTATAAATTGTCAGAAAGTAGCTGCTCAAATTCCAGTTCCAAAGCACCTTTAATTTTATCATTTAATTTAACCACTTAAATACCATTTAAAATATCAATGTAAACCAAGAAGTAAATGCATCTATTACAGTATGTGGCACACTGAACAGACAAAATGTAGTTATTTCATTGCGAGATACAGGCCCTTTTGGCCAACGCAGCCCAATTACACCCATGTAATTATGGGGAGGCACAGTTAGCGAGGTAGTTAGCACAATGCTATTACAGTGTCATACCCACACTCCTGTTCGGCTCCGAATCATGGGTCCTCTACCGGCATCACCTACGGCTCCTAGAACGCTTCCACCAGCGTTGTCTCCGCTCCATCCTCAACATTCATTGGAGCGACTTCATCCCTAACATCGAAGTACTCGAGATGGCAGAGGCCGACAGCATCGAATCCACGCTGCTGAAGATCCAACTGTGCTGGGTAGGTCACATCTCCAGAATGGAGGACCATCGCCTTCCCAAGATCGTGTTATATGGCGAGCTCTCCACTGACCACCGAGACAGAGGTGCACCAAAGAAGAAGTACAAGGACTGCCTAAAGAAAGCTCTTGGTGCCTGCCACATTGACCACCGCCAGTGGACTGATATCGCCTCAAACCGTGCATCTTGGCGCCTCACAGTTCGGCGGGCAGCAACTTCCTTTGAAGAAGACCGCAGAGCCCACCTCACTGACAAAAGACAAAGGAGGAAAAACCCAACACCAAACCTCAACCAACCAATTTTCCCCTGAAACCGCTGCAACCGTGTCTGCCTGTCCCACATCGGACTAGTCAGCCACAAATTAGCCTGCAGCTGACGTGGACATTTACCCCTCCATAAATCTTCGTCCGCGAAGTCAAGCCAAAGATTACAGTGCCACCAATCCGGGGTTGAATCCAGCACTGTCTGTAAGGAGTTTCTCCCCTTGTCTGCATGGGATTTTTTTTTGGCAGCTGCTCCAACATCCTCCCAGCTTTCAAAAACAAAATTGTACGGGTGTTGTAGGTTAATTGGGACATTTGGGCAGCCCAGTCTTGTAGGCTGGAAAGGCCATGCAGTAGATATGAATTTAAATTAAAAAAAAACTACTAGCCCATATGTCTTTGGAATGTGGGAGGAAACCATAGAATGTACAAGTTCCCTGCAGACAGCGGCGGATTTGAGCACGGGTTACTGGTGCTGCAATGGTTTTACACTGACCGTGCCACCCAAATTTCTCAGGTATTTTCATACGAGTGCCTGTCTCGAAAATTGAATCTGGAACAAGATAAATGAGCAGAGACCACAAAATGCTTGGGAAAGAGGAAAGAGAATTAGAGAGAAGTCGTCTAGGAAAGAAACTCCAGAGATTAAAACCTTGCCAACTGAATGCACAGCTGCCAGTAATGGAAACACTAAATCTGCAGATAATCAAGAGCTATGAGGAGCTGTGGCCATTGTTTTGAAACAGCAATTAACCCATTTTAACTTGACATTTCTGTTGAAACTGCTGAGAGTGGAATGTAAGATGAACAATGGTAATTTCTAACTTCTAAATGTGACACATCTATCATTTGATTTTATTTTGTTCTGATAAAAGGTTGATGACCTGAGATGTTAACCCTCTATCTCTCTTTACAGATGCCAGGGAGCAGTTTAAACATTTTTTTTTTGTTTTTACTTTCTTTCTCGTGGTATTTCAGACTCACTCCTTCTCCTTTATACCTTCTCCAGACACCCCCTTCTGCATTCTATTCACTCCTCCTCCACTTCATCGTTCAATTTCTGGGCAATTTTGGCCAGCTAGTTAGAGGAAAGATGCCATTGTGCAGGAAGGGGGTGCAGAAAAGACTTTCCGCCATGTTACTGGGACTACAGTAAAAGGCTTGAGTTATAAGGAGTTGCTGCATGAGCTGGGAATTCTTCCCCTGAAACAAGGGAGGCCGACCTTATAGAGACATGTGGGATCACGAGGGCGACAGCCTTTCTCCCAGGGTAGAGGGGGTCTAAAGGTAGAGGCACAAATTTAAGCAGGGAGGGGAAATATTTCAAAGGGGCCACTTTCTGAACTTTTGAGGTCTGAAAGATCGATCCATCCAGCGCACAGCATCTTTCCCGTCAGGGAAGAGATGCAGGAGGATCAGAGCCAGCACCACCAGGCTGAGGAGCAGCTTCTTCCCACGAGCAGGGAGAATGCTGAACCACCCAAGGAACTGCTCACACTGAACAATATTTATTTATATATACGAATACTGCATAAGTCTGTATCACATCTGGTTTCGTGTTTTGCACTGAGGATCAGAGACTACTGTTTCATCGGGTTGTATTTGTGCAATCAAATGACAATAAACTTGACTTGATGACAGCATTTGCACATAAGGCTGGTAGATAGAACAAGCTGCCAGAGGAAGGGGTAGAGGTAGGGAGAATAATAAGGTTTAAATTTAAATATAGACGTACCACACAGTAACAGGCCATTCTAGCCCATGCCCCCCCCCCCAAAATGCACCAATTAACTTGCAATTCCTGTGCATTTTTGAAGGGTGGGAGGAAGCCTGTGCAGACACGGGGAGATCGTACAAAATCCTTACGGACAGCGTAGGATTCAAACCCAAATCACTAGCTCTGCACTAACTGCTACGCTAACCGTGCTCTCCCCAAATGACATTCAATGGTATTTCGACATGAAAATGGATCGGAAAGGTTTAGAGAAGGATGTGGGCCAAATGCAGTCAAATGAGACAAACTTAGGTAAACAACTTGGTCCACATGGAGGGGTTGCGCTGAAATACACATTTTCATGCCATGAGACTTGATGACAATGTTCTCCACCTTATTAGGAACCCTCCATATTTTTCTCTTTGTTTTTGTTCCTCCCCATCCCCAACCACTAAATAAAAGGTGGACAGTGGGATGCATACTGATAGGTTGAATTGCAACCTGGTTTGGAAAGTCGAATGACCAGAAGCGCAGAGAAGTGCCAAAGGTGGCCAGTGCAACATGTTCATTTACTTCTCATTCATGCTTAAGAAGGCAGCCAACGTTCTAGTCACAAACTTCTTGTCACTGCTACCTTCAGGCAGAAAGGTGATGGAAAAGATCAGAACATGCCCTTAAGTCGAACTCATCCAATTTGATCTATATCCTTCTCATCCCCTCCAAATATCTTCTGAATGTCAGAACTGTATCTGCTTCCTAGTTTTCCTCTGGCAAACCATTTCAACATGGACCGCCTTCTGAGTGAAACCATTGTCCCTCTCTTCTCTCACCTAGACCTTTGACCTTGTTCAAGAAGAAGGTACAGTTGCCTCGGAGGTGGAGACAGTTCTTCAAGGAAAACTTATACTTGAGGAAGGAAAGGCTAAGTTGCTGCATGAGCTGGGAATTCTTTCCCTGAAACAAGGGAAGCCGACCTTATAGAGGCATGTGGAATCACGAGGGCATTGGCAACAGCCTTTCTCCCAGCGTAAAGGGGGTCTAAAGGTAGGGGCACAAATATAAGGAGGGAGGATATGGGTCAAATTGGATGAGTTGGACTTAAGGGCATGTTCTGTTCTGTATGATTCCATCACCTTTCTGCCTTGGGAGAGGAGAGAGGAAGGGGCAGGGGGGAGAGCACAGTCCAACAGGCAAGAGGTCAGAGATGGGAGGATAGAAGAGAAAAAAAGCTGAGAAATAATATGGGTAGAGGGTAGCTCTCGGCATGGAGAGGGAAGGGAATGGGGAAAGAGAGAGACTCAGGAAGGGGTGGGGAGGGGGATAATGGAAATTGGCGGTCGTTGTCAATGCTGCATAGTGGGAGAACGCCCACACAGAACACGAGGAGTTGTTCCTCCAATTTGCTTTGGCAGTGGGGGAAGCGCTGACAGGAATGTGAGGAGAATGAACTGGAATAAGTGCACAATTGTGTAAAAGGGCATGATCAGTGGGCTGATTCCCTGCTTCACGAGTCTCTGACTAAAGCAGGGATTAATACAGGAGGGCACACTGTTTGGCATGGACGAGATGGGCCTCAGGTGTAAGACTATAATGATAATTCTATTGCTCTATCTCAATTCATTACATAACCTCACACTTTATTTTCTGAATAAATATTCTTTGTTTGCTGCCTAATCATGTTTCCTTTGAGTCATACTCCATACTTAGATCGGTGCGGACTAGAAGGGCCGATATGGCCTCTTTCCGTACTGTAAATTGTTATATGGTTAAGGAATTATTTACTTGAACCTCTTGGTGGTTTTTCTTCTACCTGAATTGTAAAGCTGATTGAGCCTCATAAGGTCAAATCCATAACTAAAATCAACTTTCAGGTGACGTTTAAAATCCATCTCTTTGACTAAGCTATTGGCAGATTGCCTTGCAAACATCTTATGCTATAGTTAAACAGGAAAGTCTGCAGACCCTGGAGTTTCAGTGCTATGCACAAAAGAATTGGAGAAACTCAGGAGGACATGTATCAACCTTAGGAAGAAAAGGGGTGGGGAGGGGTGGGGGGGGGGGGGGAGCCTGAGCCCTTAATTACAGGATGAACAAAAAGCAGGCAGGCGCCTGAGAAAAAAGGTGGGGGAGAGGAGGGAGTGGGAGGAGAGAGGGGAGAGAAAGAGAGGAGAGGTAGAGAAGGGAGGAAAGGAGAGGGAAGGGGAGGGGAGAGGAAAGGACAGGAAGGGGGAGGGGCAGGAAGGAGAGGAGAGGAAGGGGAGGAGAGGAGAGTGGAGAGGAAAGGAGGGGAAGGGGAGGGGAGAGGAAAGGACAGGAAGGGGGAGGGGCGGGAAGGAGAGGAGAGGAAGGGGAGGAGAGGAGAGTGGAGAGGAAAGGAGGGGAAGGGGAGGGGAGAGGAAAGGACAGGAAGGGGGAGGGGCGGGAAGGAGAGGAGAGGAAGGGGAGGAGAGTGGAGAGGAAAGGAGGGGAAGGGGAGGGGAGAGGAAAGGACAGGAAGGGGAGGGGTGGGAAGGAGAGGAGAGGAAGGGGAGGAGAGGAGAGTGGAGAGCAAAGGAGGGGAAGGGGAGGGGAGAGGAAAGGACAGGAAGGGGGAGGGGTGGGAAGGAGAGGAGAGGAAGGGGAGGAGAGGAGAGTGGAGAGGAAAGGAGGGGAAGGGGAGGGGAGAGGAAAGGACAGGAAGGGGGAGGGGCAGGAAGGAGAGGAGAGGAAGGGGAGGAGAGGAGAATGGAGAGGAAAGGAGGGGAAGGGGAGGGGAGAGGAAAGGACAGGAAGGGGGAGGGGCGGGAAGGAGAGGAGAGGAAGGGGAGGAGAGTGGAGAGGAAAGGAGGGGAAGGGGAGGGGAGAGGAAAGGACAGGAAGGGGGAGGGGTGGGAAGGAGAGGAGAGGAAGGGGAGGAGAGGAGAGTGGAGAGGAAAGGAGGGGAAGGGGAGGGGAGAGGAAAGGACAGGAAGGGGGAGGGGTGGGAAGGAGAGGAGAGGAAGGGGAGGAGAGGAGAGTGGAGAGGAAAGGAGGGGAAGGGGAGGGGAGAGGAAAGGACAGGAAGGGGGAGGGGCGGGAAGGAGAGGAGAGGAAGGGGAGGAGAGGAGAGTGGAGAGGAAAGGAGGGGAACGGGAGGGGAGAGGAAAGGACAGGAAGGGGGAGGGGCGGGAAGGAGAGGAGAGGAAAGGACAGGAAGGGGAGGGGCGGGAAGGAGAGGAGAGGAAGGGGAGGAGAGGAGAGTGGAGAGGAAAGGAGGGGAAGGGGAGGGGCGAGAAGGAGGAGGAGAGGGAGGGGAGGGGAGTAGAAAGGATGAGAGAGGAGGAGAAGAGGAGGGGAGAGGAGAGAGGAAAGGAGGAGATGAGAGAAGAGGAGGATCTCATCTGATCACCTTGTTTGAAGTGACTTCGATCTTTTACCAGATTAAAGGTGTTTATATATAAATGCAGTTGTGGTTTCTGTAAAATTCACTTCTAATAACTTTCACCAAACACCCTGTTATTGTGAGAGGTCAGAGACAGTTAGACTGTTCATTAATGCACAGATGGCTCCCTCTTTTGACAAACCGATGTTGTACAACTCCTGAAAATAAAGGCAGTCAGATGTTAACCCTGCCTACAAGCGGGTTTTGAACCAAGTTGGTTATCCCCTTGGCATCTACCCCTGTGACCGCAGGAGAATGCTCCAACTTTCGCCCACATCTCCTCCCTCAGCACCATTCAGAGCCCCAAAGACTTCTGCTAAGTGAAGCAACGTTTCACTTGTGAATCTGCAGGGGTCATCGACTGCACCCAATTCTCTCATTGGGGCCGGCTTTACATTGGAGAAACTGGGCACAGTCTGGGAGGTTACTTAGTTTGCCTCTGCCTGCCACACGAAAGTGGATCTCCCAGTGGCCACCTATTTCAATTCCCCGTCCCATTCCCTGGTTGACATGTTTGTCCATGGTCTCATGCACTGCCAGTCTGAGATAACCGGCAAATTGGAGGTGCAGCACCTCACCTTCTGACTCATCATCCTCCAACCAGATGGGATTAACATCGGCTTGTCCAGTTTCCATCTCTCTTCCTTTTTTCCACTCTCTCCTTTTTCAGAGCCAAGAATCAATTCTCACCTTGCCTCTTATCATATCCAATTAACACCTTTAGTTTGTTGGTCCGGATACCTCCCCCTCCCACACTTCCCCTTTTCTTTCCCGGCCTTTAATTCAAATGCTTGCCTGTGTCTTGCTTATTCCGAAATGTCGGAAAGATATCCTTACCTCCTCTGGACACCGCGAGACCGGCTGAGTTCCTCGACTATTTCTGTGTGTTTTTATATACCCACAGGGTGGTTTGGTGGATGTAGCGGTTAGAGCAATGCTGGATAGAGGTGCTACCGGGTTTGAATCCGGTGCTGTCTGTAAGGAGTTTGTCGGTTCTCCCCGTGTCTGTGTGAGTTTCCTCAGGGTGCTGCGGTTTCCTCCCACCCTTCAAAACATATGGAGGTTGTGGGTTAATTGGGTGTAATTGGGCAGCATGGCTCGAAAGGGCCTGTTACTGTGCTGTATGCCTAAATTTAAAAAAATCTTATCCATTCTAAATATGCAAGAATGCAAACTAATAGCCAGGTTACAACTTTTCACACTATTGCAGAATGAAAACTATCTTGATTTGCCATGATCCAACTGACATCAGCAAGCAAAACATGACAAAACGATGAAGCCCCAAGTTAATAGTTAGATGTCCTTGGTTCTTTGAGAAGAATCAAGATTTCCCATCAGTGACCATCTGTATCAGGCATTTCGCCTCCCTTTCTCTGACCCTGTTTCGGCTGCTTTTCTGAGGGTCAGCACAGAAAATGGTATTGAAATGTATAAATACCCATAAATTTGGGCAGGATGGTTATAGTAGCAGTTGGCGGAATGCTACTACTGTGCCAGTGACACAGATTTGAATCCGGTGCTGTCTGTATGGAGTTTGTACGTTCTCCCTGTGTCTGGGTGCTACAGTATCCTTCCACCCTCCATAAAACTTGAAGAGTTTATGGGTTCATTGGTGTATTTAGCTGGCATGGACTTGTGTGCCCGAAGAGCTGTATATCTACATTTTTTTTAAAATCCCCTATACGGAAATTTGAAATGAAAGAAAAACATTAAATCTTGCAACCCTCAGCACATCGAGCACCATCCGTGGGGTCAGAATCAGACAGCATTTCAAGTTGAAGACCCTTCATCAAAAAAATGATGTCTTTAGAGTCATAGAGTCACATGGTAGAGAGCAGGTCCTTTAGCCCAACTCGTCTCTGCCACCTGTGTTGGCGTTCTGGGCTACTCCCATTCCCCTGGATTTGGTCCATATTCTTTCACGCCCTTCCAATCCATAAATCTGTCCAAATGTCTTACAACCATCATAATTGTCCTGCTTCTGGCAGCTCATTCCAGACACAGATCCCCCTCTGAGTGAAACAGTTGCCTCTTCTATCCCTGTTAAATCTTTCCCATCTTAAACTCTATCCAACTCTTTCAACCTTCAGTAGGTTAAAATGAGATCTTCATCCTTCTAAACTCAACTACCTTCGTTGCCCTCTTATCTTGAGCGTATCAGCTCCCATCCCATGTTATGATGCATCCAGCAAGTATATGAATGTGTTACAAGTTTTCCGATAACACCACATTTGTCGGCAGAATTACAAATGGCATTGAGGAAGTGCACAGGAGGGAGATAGGTCAGGTCTCTGAGTGGTGTCACATCAACAACCTGCAAAGCCAAGGAGATGGCTGTGGACTTCAGGAGGAAGTCGGGGAACACAGAGGGTCAAGAATTTCAAATTGTCGGGTGTCATCATCTCTGAGGATCTGTCTTGGAGCCTCCATGTTTTTTTTAATTTTTAAAAAATTTTTCACACTATGAACCATACTGACCAAAATACACACAAACATTTCCCTCTTGAATATACAGTGTAGTTTTTTCCCCTTCCCCCCCTCCCTTCCCTCCCTCCTTCACCCCCTCCTCCCCACCCACTCAACGTTCAACCTATATGATACATTAAACCCATTAAACAATGTCGTCACACAATGAAAATAAACAAGAAATTTGTGTCATCTACTTTTACACACTGGGTCAGTTCATTTCGTCTTCTTCTCCTTCTGTCATTTTAGGGGGTGGAGGTCCACGGTAGGACTTCTCTGTTGTGTTCCATGTACGGTTCCCAAATTTGTTCGAATACTGTGATGTTATTTCTTAAATTATATGTTAGTTTTTCCAATGGAATACATTTATTCATTTCTATGTACCATTGTTGTATTCTCAAGTTGTCTTCTAATTTTCAGGTTGACATTATACATTTTTTTGCTACAGCTAGGGCTATCATAATAAATCTTTTTTGTGCTCCATCCAAATCGAGTCCAAGTTCTTTATTTCTTATATTACTTAGAAGAAAGATCTCTGGGTTTTTTGGGATGTTGCTTTTTGTGATTTTATTTCATTCCTGATTTAGATCTCCCTCAAACTTTTTCACTTTCTCACATGTCCAAATTGCATGTACCGTTGTTCCCGTTTCTTTCTTACAGCGAAAACATCTGTCTGATACTGTTGGGTCCCATTTATTTAACTTTTGGGGCGTGGTGTATAGCCTGTGTAACCAATTATATTGTATCATGCGTAACCTCGTTGATGCAATCATGAAGAAGGCTTGCCAGTGGCCATACTGGTAGTCCGAGACTTCTGACCTATGCGAGTTATGTCCACCCATACATACAACCAAAATTTTTAAAAATTATTTATTAAAACTACTGTATAAATTTATATTTTGTATTAAAAGTACTGTATACAGTGGTCCTTGCTCCTAGCGACAGCCGGTAGACCCCACTCCCCATTCCCTAGCAGCAGCCCGAGGTCCCCATTCCCCGCGGCAGCCCGAGGTCCCCATTTCCTGCAGCAACCCGAGGTCCCCATTCCCCGCAGCAGCCTGAGGCACTATTCCCTGAGGCAGCCCAAGGTCTCCATTCCCCGCAGCAGCTTGAGTTCCTTGTTCCCCATGGCAGCCTGAGATCTTCATTCCCCGTGGCTGCCCAAGGTCCCCGTTCCCCAACTTACGACCAACCCTGAGTTACAACCTATCTTTCAGTCGCCATTTTGGTCATAAGTCGGGGACTACCTGTACTTTATGAGGTGTTTGAGGAGATTCGGTATGGCACCGAAGACTCTCGAAAGCTTCTACAGGTTCTACATGGAGAGCACACTGGCTGGTTGTATCAGGTATGGAGGTGCCAAATCTCAAGACAAGGAAAATCTCCAGAGGGCTGTTAACTCGGCCAAAGACATCACAGGCACCAGACTTCACTCCATCGAGGACATCTACATGAGGCTGTGCCTTCAAAAAGCAGCCTCTATCCTCAAAGACTCGCACCACCCAGGCCAGGCCCTCTTCACTCTGCTACCATCAGGGAAAAGGCACAGGAGCCTAATGACAAGCACTCAAAGGCACAAGGACAGCTTCTTCCCCTCCACCATCAGATTCTTAAATGATCAATGAACCAAAGACACTGCCTTAATTTTCGTGCACTATTTTTTTTATATATTACTGTTATAAGATGGTTCATAATATGAATATTTGCACTTTGACGCTGCCACAAAACACTGAATTTCGTGACTTGTTCATGACAATAAATTCAGATTCTGAAGTGTATTCTTTATGTGGGACCCTCTGCTTAGAATAGAGATGTGGAGGAAATTCTTCAGCCAGAGGGTAGAAAATCTGTGGAATTTGTTGCCGCAGGTAGTTGTGGAGGCCAAGTCATTGGGTGCATTTAAGGAGAGAGATTTATAGGATTTTGATTACCCAGGACATCAAGAGTTATCGGGTGAAGGCCAAGCAGTGAAGCAGAGTGGGAAAATGGATAAGCTCATGATTAAGTGGCAGGACAAGTTTGATGGGCTGAATGGCCTACTTCTGTTCTCATCTTGTGGCCTTAAATTTTGCCGGGGGAAGTTTATTTTTACCAATGTGGTTTTTGCTTTGAAAATGTGGTTTTGTTTTTCCAAGTTAGCTTTTTGGATGGTTTTCCATTTGTTGTCAATTAAAAGTAAAAAAAAAATTCAAGCCTTAAATGAGTGAGCCACTAGAGGGGGGTGTTGGCCTGTGTTGATTTATCCCTCCATCTGTACTCCCATTCTCCAGGCCTTCAGGTTACTGGCTCTCCTCCAAAGGCATCCTCGAGCCCATTTCAGATTTCCTTCTCTTCTCCGTGTCAACTCCTGTCAAGGTTCTGAACTTTGGAATTCCCTCACTAACCCTCTAAGCCTCGTCCTGAAAATCTCTCCAACCTCGCATGTTCCAAAGTCTCCCAAAGCTTCCAGAGAACGATGTGTGGCGAGAAGGACTCAGTGGGATAGACAGCGCCCAATGGTCAGTCATTGTTTTGAGTCAAGCTGCTTTACTAATCTTCCTGTAGCCAAATACTTCAAGTTCCCCAATTATCCCCATACTTTGATGAAGACCTCAAGTCCAGATCGTTGGTTATGTATCTTTATCTTTGCTATATAAAGTGCACTGTTTGACCTGTTGAGTTTCTCCAGCATTGATATGTCTGCCCTCAATCTCATCCATTGTCAGGGTGAGGCAAAACACAAACTTGAGAAACAACACATCATATCCAACCTGGAAAGCATTAAACCTCAGAGCATAAACATTGATTTTCTGAATTTTAAGCAACTCTCACCCCCATTTCCATCTCTTCTTTGCCTACTGTATCTTTCTCTCTAACATCTCCCACGTCCTCTTCCAGTCTCGCCAACTCTCTCAAATTGTCCACTATCCTCTCATCTCTTGAATCCTCCCCAGCTTTCTTCCCCCTTCATAAATGTACTTAGACTCAACAGTGGATGCTGCCTGACATCTAGAACAGCTCATTGCTTGCTCAAGATTCTAGCATCTGCAATTTTTGTGTTTCTCCATCCAGCTTCAAATTAAGTTTGATAAAACTCTAGGTTCAAGGTTCCTTTCATTGTTGCACATTAAAATGTAATATACGATATAGATCAACTTTTGCCTGTCATAAGGTAAGAAAGAAGTTGTCGTGAGCATTACCCGGCACCCCCAATAATAAGAGAAAGAGAAGCAAAACTGTCCCTTCAGAGACACTGAGTGTCCGTGGATTTGCCTCCAGTGCTCCTGCAGCCTCTGCAGCCGTACAGACTTCATGCGCAATCCACCGGCCGCCCGAACTCCAGGTCCAAACTGCTGATACGATCAGCAAGCCTTCAGTACTCAAGGGGTTAGGAGTCCTTCTTGCTCTCAGCATATTCTTGAATTCTAATACCTGGTTACCATAGGCTAGTTTCCAGCAGCCCGCAGCCTGTGTGAGTCCTTCAGCCGCTGAGGCCCTGACTGGTCCATGGCTGTGGTGACATTCCCGAACAGTTGTCTCCTCCACTTCTCCTTCTCAACATCAAAGTGGGGATGGGGGGGTTGGGGGTGTGTGGGTTCTCCACATTTCACGAGACTTGGGCTGGTCTGCTGGTTGTGCCCACGCCTCTATATTGGGCATAAATCCCATGGTTGCAGGATTTAAGAGAAAACACTGTTGACTAATTTAACAGGCCGTTTAAAGCCTGTACTGAGCCATTGGAATTAGAACTGGGAGGTAGGTCTTGAAAGGGTTCCTGATGTTAAAGGTGCTTTATAATTACAAATTGTTGTCGTTGGATTCTCTACCAGGTCCTATACTGATATACTTTAGACTATTGTACTTTCTGCTCCACCTATGTATGAGTTAACTTGCCTGGATAACATGCGAAACAAAGCTTTTTACTGCATCTCAGTACACATGACAACTTAATTCAATTTGATTAAATTAATGAAATGAGTTGGCAAGGGTCTAGCCAATGGAATAAACAATTGGTAAATATTAGGATATCCACTTTGGAAGGAAAAATAGTGGTTAAAATATTGCTATTTTACCTACTGTTAAGGTGGCAAAAAATTACAGCATGCTTTTGTGCAGCGAAATCTGGGAGGGCTTGTTCATGAATCACAAAAGATTATTGTAGTTTCAGCTGGAACTGAAGAAGAATGTTGAGAGAATTTTAGAGCAGGAAGGTTCTTCTGCAACTGTACTGAGTACTGGTGAGGCTGTTCCTGGAGAACTGTGTACTGTTCTGGTCTCCTTACGTGAGAAAGGATATACAGTAAAAAAAAAACCCTGGCATCCAGCACCTTTGGGGATAGTTAGATACATTTTTTTGCCGGTTGCTTGAATTCTGGATAACAGAAATTTTACTGTTCAGGCTTTGGAGATGGTGCAGGGAAGATTCACCTAGCTGATTCCAGAAATGTGGTGGTCATCAGAATGAGTAGCCTAGGCCTGTACTCTTTGACGTTTAGAAGGATGGGGGTAGAGAAATACATAAAACTATTTAAGGAATAGATAAGTTAGAATCAGGGAGTTTGTTTCTTCTCATAGAACATATCTTCAAGATTGAGTGTAGTAGATTTAGGATGGAGATGAGGAGGGGCTGCTTCTGCCAGAGAGTAGTAAATCTATGGAAGTATCTCCCCAACAAGCAGTAGAGGTAGCTTCATTAAACATATTTAAGATACAGAAAAAGAGATTTTTGAATAGTATGGAAATAAAGGTTATGGGGAACAGTAGGGTTGAATGGCGGAGCAGACTTGATGGGCCAGATGTTCCTATTTCATATATTTTAAATCCTGTGATGATTGTGAAGTTATACCTTGTCACTGTCCTTAATAACATTGTTAATGACAGGATATCTAACAGTGCGGAAGAGCAGAGAAACTTTGGGTCCAAATCCACAGATCTCTCAAGGTTTCCATACAGGTTGTTAAGAAGGCCTACGGTATGCTGGGCTTCATTAATAGTAAAAACACTGTTAGAATCTTCCTACATCTCCAACACCAACTCCTGCTCTAAACTGACTTCTCTCCCCCTTTCTCCTAAATTACCTGTTAGTTTATCCTCTCTCAGTTTACGGAAACAAACACATGACCCTTCTTAGAATAGCAACCTTGGATCGCTGGCACCGGACGGAATAAGACTCTGAGCCTGGAAATCTATCCTTAAAGGGTAATAGTCCATTTCTTCCCATAACATCAGTCCAATTAGCACCTCCTTGTGAAGTCTCCATAGGCACTCCTCAAAGTTTCTGTAAAGTCACTGTGGACATGAAGTTTCTGCTTATGCACAGCTCTTGCATTTTAAATGAAGTGTCTTTAGTGAAATGTTAATGTCTGTTTGATGGGTCACGTCTCCAGAATGGAGGACCATCGCCTTCCCAAGATCGTATTATATGGCGAGCTCTCCACTGGCCACCGTGACAGAGGTGCACCAAAGAAAAGGTACAAGGACTGCCTAAAGAAATCTCTTGGTGCCTGCCACATTGACCACCGCCAGTGGGCTGATAACGCCTCAAACCGTGCATCTTGGCGCCT
Source organism: Narcine bancroftii (assembly GCF_036971445.1). Taxonomy (NCBI): domain Eukaryota; kingdom Metazoa; phylum Chordata; class Chondrichthyes; order Torpediniformes; family Narcinidae; genus Narcine; species Narcine bancroftii. The sequence continues at coordinate 202,209,041 of NC_091475.1, forward strand.
CACAGTTTGGCGGGCAGCAGCCTCCTTTGAAGAAGACCGCAGAGCCCACCTCACTGACAAAAGGCAAAGGAGGAAAAACCCAACACCCAACCCCAACCAACCAATTTTCCCTTGCAACCGCTGCAATCGTGTCTGCCTGTCCCGCATCGGACTGGTCAGCCACAAACGAGCCTGCAGCTGACGTGGACTTTTTTACCCCCTCCATAAATCTTCGTCCGCGAAGCCAAGCCAAAGAAAGAATGTCTGTTTGTGAAGTGACCTACATTAAACCCCCACAATCTGTACCTTTTAAAGACATATTTTAATCATAATTTTATTAACTCAATCTGTAACAACCCTCTTACATAATGGACCTTAAGACAAGAACATGGAGTGGGTGGATCACAGAATCAGAACAGTTCACTTGAAGTTCTCAGCAAGGAAAGGGGATTTAATTGAAACCCATCTGTCCTGTGCTAAATAAACACAGATTGGCCGGTTTTTGTGTTAATTAAGGAGTGTTCCCTAATCATAATGGATAATTGCTTGCATCTGCCTGAGGGAATAGAGTAATGCAACTAGAATGTACCAAATTTGTTCGCTCTTACACAACAATTCCACTTACCCACCACTCCCCATTATTTAGAAACAGCTCCTCAAGTGAGCATAGCAGTCCTGCAGTGGGAATTCTTTTATTGTATCTCTACAAGCCTGCAGGGAAAATACGTCCTCATACATTCCCTCACATAATCTAGACATCCCAAAGGCTGCTACACCGAATGATGGGAAAAGGTGTGGAGAGTAATAGAATGGGATAACTGTAGAACTGATGTAAATAGAGTAAAACTCCTGTTATCCAGAATCCAAGCAACTGGCAAAAAAATCGAGGAAAATAAATTTTAAGAATTAAAATAAATAAGATTTTAAAAACCACACAAGCTTAAAAGTGATGCATAAATCTTTGGTGAAGTTGGGTGCAAATATTTTAGCAGTGGAATGCCTTGACCATGCTTTGCTCGTAGCCGCTGTTGCATGAAACAGCAGTGTCTTCGCCCAGGATGAAGAGCTGGTTGATAGCGCTTACCATTGGGGTGACTCCCTTATGGATTCTCCTTATCCCTGCTTAGTAAGAGTCACCCCGGTCAGTGGCTTTCTCTGTAAACTTTTGGGGGGAGGGGTTAATTATCCATCAAGTTATTGTTCATCTTTTGGGTGGCTCCATGGAGGGGGAGGAACCTGCAGATGTAGCAACAGTTAAGTGTTTTCAAAGATTGTGACTGAAAATAGTGTAAAATACTTTATAATTTATAAATTCCTGCAAATTAAGTTTGTTCATTGTAAGCTCAGTAGAGTATTTTTGTCTTTTTCCGTGCTGAAACTGTCTCAATACTTCTGAAGTTGTCATGCTACAATCCAAAACACAGTCATGCACCAATCTGTTGTTGAGAAACTTAAAGAGAGATGAGGAGACATTTTTTAGCCAGAGGTCATGGAATTATGGAATTTGTGGCCACACAGCTGTGGAGGCCCCATCCCTGATGGAGTTTAAGGGGGAGATTGATAGGTATATTGGTCGGGGTACCAAGGGATATGGAGAAAAGGCTGGAAATTGGAACTAGATGGAAAAAATGGTTTAGCTCATGGTGGATTTGTGGAGCAGACTCAATGGGCAGTATGGCTTACTTCTGTTCCTTTATCTTGTGTGATCTTGCATAGGTTGGCACAACATTGTGAGCTGAAGGGTCTCTGTACTCTGCTGTCATGTCTGATGTTATAACTCCAGTTCTGTGGACCAAACATCACCCATGAGAGAGAACCTCGGCTTAATTCCAAACCTGCAGCAAACTGGGAAAGAAAAGAACTATGGCCAAATCATCCAGTTCGCTGGAGTGCTCTCCCAATGTAGGACTTGCAATGTGTGCAAATGGATATCAGATGACAACAGGATCAGATCCAGATGTGCTGTTGCCATTGCAGCAAACATGTGGGTTAGAGCACCAGATGTTGTCTGAGCTCTGAGAATTAATGCTCAGCTTGGTGTGTCAACTCAAAAAGAAAATTGTGGGAAAGAAAAGGCTTGAATTATAAGATGACCTCCTTCTTCAAAACACTTGGTTTCCCTTCTACCACCATCAACTCAGCATTTACCCACATCTCCTCCATCTCCCGCACATCTGCCATGCCCCTTCTGCCTTTGGATGCAACAACAGGATTCCCCTTGTCTTCACCTAACACCCCACCAGTCTCCGCACCCAACATATCCTCCACAATTTCCGAAACCTACCACATGATCCCACCACCCAACACTTCTTCCCCTCTCCACCTTTTGCAGGGACAACTCCCTCTGTGACTCCCTCGTCCACTCATCCCTTCCCACTTATTGGCACCTTCCCCGGTGACTGACAGAAAGGGCCACACTTACATCCACATCTCTACCCTCACCACCATTTGGGACCCCGAACAGCTCTTGCAAGTGAAGTGAAACTTGTGAATCTACTCCATCCAGTGCTCCCTTTGTGGTCTTCTCTGCATCGAAGAGACTGGCTGCAGACCGAGAGATTGCTTGGCTGACCACCTTTGCTCTGACTGCATCGATGACAGTGATTTCTCAGAGACCAACCATTTCAATTCTATGCCCCACTCCTGCACTGAGACGTCTGTCCATGGTCTCATCCAAGGCCTCCCAAAAATTTGAGGAGCATCACCTAATATTCCGTCTAAACAGTCTCCAACCGGATGGCATTAACATCGATTTCCCTGGTTTCTGTTACACCACTCCCCATTCCCCCTCTCTTTCCTATCCCTCTGTTTCCTTTGCTCCAGCTCTCTACCCTCCTTCCCTCTGCATTCAGAGCCATCCAATCCCCCCCCCCCATTTGTTGATGTGCCCTCCCTCCTTTATGCCATTGGTATCTCTTTCCCTCAGGTTCCTATCTATATGTTTTGCCCATCCCTTGATGAAGGACTTAATTCTGAAATGTTGGTGATGTATCTTTATCTTTGCTATATAAAGTTTGACCTGCTGAGTTTCTCCAGCATTGTGTTCTTACATCAATCATGGTGTCTGCAAACCTCTGTGTTTTACTGAAGTATAAGGAGTCTGAATTACCTGGTACTTTTCTACCAGGAGAATAAGAAGCTGAGGGAGAACTTTAAGGAGGTTTATAAAATAATGAGGGGCATTGATAAGGTGAGTAGTCTGTCTTTTTCCCAGAGTAGTAATGAAATAATCCTTCCCAACAGAGAAAATGGTTGGGATCAATATATGTCTCGTGGTGTGGGGAACGTGCTATGTTAGTGAAAATCAAACCAGAGGGCATTGAATTAAGGTGAAAGGAGAAAGATTTAAAAGGGACCTGACCAATAGAGTCACATAGAAGGCAGTGGGTGTAGGGAACAAGGAAATAGTTGAGTCAGGGACAATTGTAATATTTAAAAGGGAGCACTGGATGGAGTAGATTCACAAGTTTCATTTCAGTTGGAAGGGCTATTCAGGGTCCCAAATGGTGGTGAGGGTGGAGATGTGAGCCTAAGTGTGGCTCATTCTGTCAGTCACTGGGGAAGTGGGAAGGGATGAGTGGATAAGAGAGTCACAGAAGGAGTGGTCCCTGCAAAAGGTGGAGAGGGGAAGATGTGTTGGGTGGTGGGCTCATGGGGTAGGTTTCAGAAATTGTGGAGGATGATATGTTGGGTGCGGAAACAGATGGGGTGGTAGGTGAGGACAAGGGGAATCCTGTTATTGTTGGACCCAAGGGCAAGTTAGGAAAGGGTTCGAGGGATAGGAGATCATGAGGAGTTTAGTGGGCATGAAGGGCTTATTTCAGTGCTGTTGAATTCCGTGCCTCTATAAATATGACATTGTGTTTCTCTTTCAGTGTGTGCATTGTTGAGAGGAATTATGACCCTTCAGTGGCAGGCACCACTATGGTTTAATTACATCTGAAATTGGCTGCTATTAATATGAAATATTTGCATAAAGTATCCATGGGAGATTGAAGCATCACCTGTGATGATGTGCAGATAAGGGCAGATCCTTCAGTGAACTATCATTGAGAAAATAAAAAGTTATCCAACTGTTGTTCAGGAACCGAGAAACTAATCAATGCAAAAAAAAAGGACAAGGGACTCATGCCAAGGCTTCAACTCATCATCAAGAACAAAATGATCAGCAGATTATTGACTTATTTGCCAAATTTATTTTCTTCCAGAGTAGATTATCTGGGTACTGGTGCTTTTGAAGATCAGAGAATCAATGAAAGAAGGTACAACAAAGGAGGCCACTGGGCTCTTCATGAGTAGCCAAGCATGGCTTCATCCCATCATCCACCATTTGCTCCATAACCCCAAACATCAATATTTCTCAGAAACTCTTTAGATGATGCAGTCAAGTTTATTCTCAATCGAATTGCTGTTTCCTCGGGTTCTTCTTGTGCAATCGGATGAGAATAAACCGGACTGCATCTTCTAAAGAGTTTCTGAGAAATATTGATCTTTGGGGTTGTGGAGCAAATGGTGGATGATGGGATGAAGCCATGAAGAGCCCAGTGGCCTCCTTTGTTGTACCTTCTGGGAAACATTAGGGACGTGTGCTTTAAACTGTCCAAACACCAAATTCAGTTTGTGAAGGCCGTCTTGTCAGTAGCCAGGCAATGTATAGTGGTCATGTGGAAGTCCGACTCCCAACTAAATATTATACGATGGAATATGGAAATGCAGAAATGCATTCCCCTGGAGAAAAATGTGGATAATTTAAGGAGGAAATGTGACACATTCATTAGAGTGTGGCAACCTCATCTGCAGTATACAGGTCTTCAGATATGATTATCCCTAATCGGAATAAGGGTAATGAAATAATCCTTCCCAACAGAGAAAATGGTTGGAATCAATGATATGTCTCGTGGTGTGGGCAACGTGCTATGTTAGTTATTTTTACTTTTTATTCCTTACCTTTGATTATTTGGTAATCTTGAAGGCACTTTTTATCTCCTAGGCTTTTTCCTAGGTTTCTATAGGGATCGTTGACTCATCCAGTAATTGGGTTTTTCGTATTTGTATAATTTAAATGACTTTATCGGGGCAAGGGAGAGTGGGAAAGGGGTTGGAGATTTTTTTAAATGGGCACTGGGTGTTATACTGATATTGGAAGAGATTACATTGTATGTTTGAATTCACACTGTTCTGTGAAAATCAAAAATAAAATATTTTTAAAACCCCAGCATTCTCCGGAGCTCAGTGCAGACACACAACCAGACTTAACAATGCATGCAAGCAATACATATGCGGTAAAGTCTCATCTATACAAGGAAGTAAATGAAAATGGTGAATTTCTTGTGTAGATATTAAAAGGACAAAGAGGATAAGGACACTTTATCTGAATGCTCACAGTATTAGAAATCAGGTTAGTGAACTTGAGGCGCAAATCGGTACCCATGCCTATGATTTGGTCGCCATCACGGAAACATGGCTACAAGGTGACCCTAAATGGGAATTAAACTTTCAAGGGTATCAGGTGGTGCAAAGAGATAGACAGGATGGTAAGGGAGGTGGAGTTGCACTCTTAATCAAAGAGGAGCTCCAGGCAGTAGTGAGGAATGATATAAGATCTAAAGAGCATAATGTTGACTCCATTTGGGTCGAGATAAAGAATAACAAAGGGAAAAAATTATTGGTGGGTGTTATCTATCGCCCACCAAATAACAATAGTTTAGTGGCACAGGAAATAAATAGAGAGATAAGTGAGGCATGTAATAATGATACGGCAGTAGTCATGGGGGACTTTAACTTCCACATAGATTGGGAAAATCAAGTTGGTCGTGGGAGTCTGGAAGAGGACTTCATAGAATGCATCCGCGATAGCTTTCTTGAGCAGCATGTTAAGGAACCCACAAGAGAAAATGCTCTCCTGGATCTAGTGCTGTGCAATGAGATAGGTAGAGTAAATGATGTAATAGTCAGAGACCTTCTGGGAAATAGTGATCATAGTATGATTGAATTTCTCATTCAGATGGAAGGGGAAATAGTTTGATCTAAAACTAATATATTATGCTTAAACAGGGGTGACTACCATAGGATGAGGGAGGAATTGGGCAGAGTGGTCTGGGAGCACAGGCTAATTGATGAAACAGTTGAGGAACAGTGGAAGATTTTCAAAGAAATATTTTGTAATGTTCAACAAAAATATATTCCAGTCAGGAAAAAGGGCAGCAAGGGAGGGAAAATCAACCGTGGTTAACAAAGGAAAATATAAAATATAAAGGAGAATATAAAATTGAAGGCACAGATGTACAAAGCTGCAAAGAGCAGTGGGAAACTGGAAGATTGGGAAAACTTTAAGAGACAACAAGTGGTTACAAGCAGGTAATAAGAAATGGGAAAAAGGATTATGAAAGTAAATTGGCACAAAATATAAAAACAGAAAGCAAAAAATTTTATAAAGATATAAAATGGAAGAGGGTGGCCAGAATTAACATAGGACCCCTGGAGGATGAGAAAGGAAAACTGGTAGCAAAAAATGAGGAAATGGCCGTGGCATTGAACAAATATTTTGTGTCAGTCTTCACGGTGGAAGACATGTCCAGCATGCCCAAGTGTGGAGTTAAGGATGCGAATGTCGGGGAGGGCCTTGATAATGTAGTTGTTACAAAGGAAGTAGTGATGGAGAAACTAATGGGACTAAAGCCAGACAAATCACCTGGTCCTGATGATATGCATCCAAGGGTTCTGAAGGAAATGGCAGAAGTTATAGTTGATGCATTGGGGGTCATAGACCAAAATTCCTTGGATTCTGGGCAGGTCCCGGCAGAACTGGAAGACAGCAAATGTCACACCACTTTTTAAGAAGGGATGTAGGCAGAAGACTGGAAATTATCGGCCAATTAGCTTGACGTCTGTGGTTGGAAAAATGCTTGAAGCCGTCATTAAAGATGAAATAGTGAAACATTTGGAACGCAAGGGTTCAATCAGGCAGACGCAGCATGGTTTTAGAAAGGGAAGATCTTGTTTGACAAACTTGTTGTGATTCTTTGAGGATATAATGGGTGCGGTGGATAGAGGGGAACAGGTTGATGTTGTATATTTGGATTTCCAGAAAGCGTTTGATAAGGTGCCGCACAAGAGACTTCTCAGTAAGTTACAGGAAAGTGGAGTCCGGGGAAGTCTTTTGGCCTGGATTGAAAATGGGTTGTCTGACAGGAGGCAGAGAGTCGGGATAAATGGGAGTTTTTCAGGTTGGCAGAGAGTGGTAAGTGGGGTGCGCAAGGGTCGGTGTTAGGCCCACAACTGTTCATCATTTACATTGATGACTTGGAGGAGGGGACAAAATGTGGTGTCGCCAAGTTTGCGGATGACACCAAATTGAGTGGAAGAGCAAACTGTAATGAGGATGTGGAGAGTCTGCAGAGGGATATAGTTAAGCTGGATGAGTGGGCAAAGGTCTGGCAGATGGAGTACAATGTTAGTCAGTGTGAGGTTATCCACTTTGGCAAGAAAAATAAAAGAGCTGAATATTATTTAAAGGGTGAAAAACTACAGCATGCTGTTGTGCAGAGGGACTTGGGAGGGCTTGTGCATGAATCGCAAAAAGTTAGGTTGCAGGTGCAGCAGGTTATTAAGAAGGCAAATGGAATGTTGGCCTTCATCGCTAGAGGAATTGAATTCAGGAGTAGGGAGGTAATGTTGCAACTGTATAAGGTACTGGTGAGACCGCACCTGGAGTACTGTGTCCAGTTCTGGTCTCCATATTTGAGGAAGAATATACTGGCTTTGGAGACGGTCCAGAGGAGGTTTACTAGGTTGATCCCTGGGATGAAGGGGTTGACTTATGACGAAAGATTAAATCATCTAGGATTGTATTCTCTCAAGTTCAGAAGAATGAGAGGAGATCTTATAGAAACATATAGGATTATGAAGGGTATGGATAGGATAGATGTAGGAAGGTTTTTTGAGATGGCCGGGGAAACTAAAATGAGAGGACACAGTCTCAAGATTCGGGGGAGTAGATTTAGGACAGAATAGTTTTTCCCAGAGAGTAGTGAATGTTTGGAATTCTCTAACCAGGGAAGTGGTTGAGGCTGCCTCAGTAAACATATTTAAAATTCGGTTAGATAAATTTTTACATGATAGAGGAATTAGGGGATATGGGGAGAAGGCAGGTAGGAAGAGTTAGGTCATAAATTAGATCAGCCATGATCATATTGAATGGCGGAGCAGGCTCGAGGGGCCATTTTTGGCTGACTCCTGTTCTTACTTGCTATGTTCCTATGAATATGAGAGTCTCAGATAGTTAATGTGAGCAGATCCTTTGGTCGTTCAGCATTCTCACTGCCCGTGGGAACAAACTGTTACTCAGTCTGGTGGTGCTGGCTCTGACCCTCCCATATCTCTTTTCCGACAGGAGCAACTGGAAGATGCTGTGTGCAGAGTGGAAGGGGTCCTCTATGATTTTGCGTGCCCTCTTCAGACAACTATCCCAGTAAATCACATCGATGGTTGGGGTGGGTTGGGGGGGGGGAGACTCCAGTGATCCTCCTCTCTGCCACTCTTATGGTCCTATGGATTAAACTCCGATTCACTTCTCTGCAGCAACCGTACCACACTGCGAGGCAGGCAGCCAGGATGCACCCATTAGAGCTCCAAGGGAAGGATGACAATGGTGGCTGGTAGCCTTGCCCACCTCAGTCTTGTCAGGAAGTACAGTCACTGTTGCGCTTTCCTGACAAGCAAGGGGATGTGTGTTCAGGATAGATCACTTGTAAATGGTCTCTGAGGAACATGGTGCTCTCTACTCCCTCCGTTACTGAGCTATTGATGTGTAGTAGAGGGTGATCATTCCTAGACCTCCTGGAATCCACGATCATGTGGTAATAGGCCCATTCGTCCCACGAACCCATGCCGTCCAATTACACCCAATTGGCCTACACCTCCAGTATGTTCTGAAGGGTGGGAGGAAACTGGAGTACTTGGAGGAAATCCACACAGACACGGGGAGAATGTGCAAACTCCTTACTGACAGCACTGGATTCAAACCCTGGATGCTGGCACTGTAACAGCGCTGCACTAACCATACCGCTTTCAAAACTTGCTGCCTAAATAATGCACCCTTAGGTATTGCTCAACAGTACAATTCATCCAAAATTGGCTAAAACTCCAGAAAACAATTGTCCAATATTATACTGATTTGGGGAAAAAAAACTCCAGTGAATCATTAGTAGATCACATTAACAAATCAGGTTGAGAAGGAGAAGCTTGGGAGATGAGCCAACAGGAAAGTGACAAAGTCAGTGGACCAGCGAGGAGCTTCGCGGCTGACGGACCCATAGAGCCCGTTGGTGACTTCCGGTCAAAGGGCTGAAATCAGGCTGCGGGCTGCTGGAGACAGGCTAATGGGACGGAATCGGGATTCGAGAGTGCAAGAAGGGCCCCTGAAGGGCCTCAGGCGCTGAAAACTTCCTGGTCCTGTTGGAGGTTTGGGACTGCAGCTTGGATTGCCAATCGATTGAGGCTGCAGAGGCTGTGGGAGCGCTGGAGATGAATCCACAGACACTCAGTGACTCTGAAGGGGCTCTCTTTTACTTCCCTTTTTAATGTTCGGGGTGCAGGCAAAAGTTGTAGTCTCACGTATAATATTCTTTGTATTTATTACATGACGATTAACGGAAGATTTGATCCCTGCTGATTGAAGCTAATTATTGCTGGAAGCTTTCATTAATTGTACCCATCGGAGGCTTTTCAAGAATGAGCCTTGAATGAAAATAAATTGACAATTTTTGCCACTAAGTGCAATAAAAAGCTGGATTTGCACTGATAGCTGGCGCAGTTAGCGTGGTGGTTGGTGCAACACTGTGGCAGCGCCGGCAATCAGGGTTCGAATCCAGCACTGTCTGTTTGTATGTTCTCCCCGTATCTGCATGGGTTTCCACCGGGTGCTCCGCTTTCCACCCACCGTTCAAAATTTATGGGGGTTGTAGATCAATTGGGTGGCCCGGTCTCATGGGCCAAGAGGGGTTGTGACTGTGCTGTATGTCTGTGGCACATTCATTGACCTAAAGATAACCTGTTTGCAATGGGGATGGCAACATCTGTGCAAAACGAATAGTCATCAATGCTGTTTGGCACAACATGGAAACCTGAAGGATATTGGCCCATTGTGTGTGTCCAAGTCAGGTCAAGAGCTACTTAAACAAATTCCAGTTCTAAACTTTCATCCCTTGCTCATAGAATCATACAGCACAGAAGTGGGTCTTTTTGGCCCACCTCATCTCTGGCAACATTCAAAGCCATAACCTGGATTCAAATCCAAGGCACACAAGAGACAGCAGACAGCGTAATCTGGAAGTAAATGCAAACTGCTCGAGGAACTCAGCGGGCTCAAGCAGCGTCAGTGGGAGAAAAGAATGGTTGGCGTTTCAGGCCAGAACGCTTCATCAACATGATGAATGATTCCAACGCCTAACATTGATGACATTTTTTCTCCCACTGATGCTGAATTCCTGCAGCTGCTTGTTCATAGCCAGGACATGGTGCTGCGACCTCATGACCTCTAATTGTCACATGATAGGAGAAAGGGTGGCACGGTTAGCCTGGCAGTTGGCGCAATGCTGTTACAGTGCCGGCGACCGGGGCTTGAATCTGGTGCTGTCTGCACAGAGTTTGTATGTTCTCCCAGTGTCTGCATGGGTTTCCTCCCAGCCTTCAAAACTTGCTGGGGTTAACTAGGTGTAATTGGGCAGCATGGGCTTGTGGCTGAAAGGGCCCGTTACCGCGCTGTGTGTCTAAACTTAAGTCGACAATGAAGAAGACTGAGAATTCAAAACTGCTTTATTTACAAAGTTAGAAACTGCCCCATAAGCGGTTTTCCCAATTCAGGTAATTTATCACGGTGTACATCAGAGCCACCAAGTTGAAAATGGCTATCATCTTTGCCAATTATAAAAGTTCATAAATAATTAGGGCACCAGTCATCTTGTGCCTTCCAACGTGGACACTTGCAGCTCCACCACGTCAAAATTATGTCGTACAAATCAGGAAACAAGGCAAACCATTCTTCGCACAACACAAACCTGCCTACGTGACTGGACATTTAACAGCAACGCATTAAGTCCAACGGTAAAACATTCCTGATGTGAAGTGATTGTGATAGAGATTTCTTTAAATCAACAATGGGAGTTTTTAAAAAGTAAACAGTAAAAACCTTGGTATCCGGCACTTCCGGGGATTGGTAGATGATGGGTAAGTGAATTTTCCAGTTGCTGGAGACCACGGGTTGCGTGAATGGAGCACACCAATTTTAAAATTTCGTACTTTTTACCCATATCCTGTATTTTGCCTGAATATTTTTTCCCTGGTTGTTTTAGGTTGCTCATTGCTTGACTTCTGTACAACTTGGATTTTTCTGTACCATAAAGGTTATGAAAATTTTTTATGATTCCACTATCATAATTTTAACTAGGACGACTCCTTCCATTTGAATGTGCACAGAGCACTCTCAGTAGACTCCAGAGGACAAGATAACAAGTTCTTTGGCCCTTTGGATCTATACTAGCCCCCAGATGAGTAGTCCCATCAGTCTAATTCCCCTTTTACTTGCATCCCTGTAATCTGTTCTCTCTTTCTTAGATGTGATTCAATTTCCCATTGATCTATTTTTTGGCTACTTATCTCCATTAAGGGGTCGTTTCCAGGAACCAATTAATCTACCAGCCTGTTTTAGTGAATTAAAAGGAAACCAGAGCAATCATCATCCATACAGGGAGCATCAGACGTCAGGATTGGACTAGACTTCTAGGACTGTGAAGCAGCAGTAATGATTATTACTGTGAAGGCTCCAGAGCATTAACTGCATTCAATTTCCACGGCTACCATGCTAGGATTTGAACTCAGATTGCAGGTGACCAGCCCAGTAACCATTGTGCCGGCACCACACCCATATTATCCCCTCTCCAACCAGCAATAAAACCCTTTAGAAGCGATTGTGGTGAATGTAATAATCTCTCTGTCTCAATGAAATATTGTGCAGACATATCGAATGGTAACTGCATTTTGAAAACATAACAGGAATGCCTTGTCCTTGAAAAAAACCTTTTTAGCACGTGTGAATTCTTTGATCTGCTATTTTAGAGGAGACATTGATTTGTTTAAAATAAAATATATATACCCCAACATTTATGGTAGCTTGGGTGGCACAATTACCATGACCGCTATTAGTGCCAACAATTGGGATTTGGATCCGACGCTGTCTATCAGGAGTTTGTATGCTCTCCTCGTGATCTGGTTGGCTTTCCTTGGGTGCTCTGGTTTCCACCCACCCTCCAAACAACAGACGGGGATGTTGGGTGGCACGGGCTTAAATGGCTGGAATTCGGCTTCTACCGTGCTGCAAATAAAAATGGCCAAGGCAATGGTTGCATCTAAAACAGAGATCGGTAGGTTCTTGATGAGCCAGGGCATCAAAGGTTATGGGGTAAAGGCCGGGCAGTGGGGTTGAGTGGGAAAACGGATCAGCTCATGATTGAATGGCAGGGCCAGACTCGATGGCCTGAATTGCCTATTTCTCCTTCTTTCTTATCATTTTCTTCCTCTCAATATCAGCAATGTTCAAGCCCAAAGGTCTAAAATTCCCTCCCCAAACTCCTCTTTAAATGTCATCGAAAATTTTTTCAATCACTTGTCTTAAAATATCTTTAACTGATTTTTTTTAAATCATCTCGGGTTATTTTATGAGTTTGGTCTGATACTTCCTCCAAAATGAACAAAGAACTATAATAGCATTCTTCTGGTGGAGATTGTTTAAGATTCTGGGAGGGACTGATGCAGAGAGCAGTCGCCAACAGTGGTGGAGAAACTCACTAGGACATGCAGCACCCACAGGAAGTGAAAGACAGTTGAAGTTAAATATTTTGAGAATAACGGGCAGGACATTTCGCAAAGAGACGGGAAGAATCATCTTCATGAATAGGATTATAAATTCTCCACTTCAAGAAAGCTTTGGATGGTCAGAATTTGATCTAAATTAAGACCTAAAGCCATTAAAAACCACCAATCTGCATGTAAATTACATAGGTTCAGCGCAATATCAATGAATAATTCAGTGTGTTCAACCAAGTGGTGACATACATGCTAGAAATTAAACATTGACAAAGAATTTCCAAAACCACAAATAAATTTAAGCCAGTAATAAGAAGCAGCACCTGTGCAAGTTTGATTTAGTAGGTGCACAGAAACAACTGTTCTGGCACTTTAACCCCATGAGTTATCCTTTAAAATAAAAATCTTTTAAAACACGCACAATAATTAAATTCACCATGTCAAGCCAGGTTCACAAAACCAGTCAAACAACACATCTGAATTACAAGAAAATTCATGCAAAACCCAAAAAACCTGACATTTTACCACAGTCATGTGTTTTCTATGTCCAATGAACAGTTAGTTTGTTCTTTTCGATAGGTGCTTTGATTGTACTGGCCAAGCCTGGGTAGAAGACACAAAAGGATCGAGTTTAAAGGCCTTTAATCCATGCAGCTTTGGACAACAGTGAAGAAAACATTGTTGGTTGAATAATAGGAAATGTTGAGTCAGAATACAGGATGGAGATCAAGAATCTCGTTGGGAGGTACCAGAACAGCAATCTTCCTCTCAATGTCACCAAGACCAAGGAGCTTAAAGTGAAGTCAAGTCACCTTTATTTATCGTTCATACCATGCTCGCACGCTAAAGATGAGATTATGTTTCTCCAAAACCACAAAGCATAGTGTAAGGTAAAAACATCATGAGATGGGACCGGAGAAGGAGTCACCCAGTACTAAGGAGTCACAGAATGCAGATGTGACCTTGTACACTCAAGATAAGCTTTGCACTAACAAGAATGATGTGCAGGAGGCTAACAGAGAAGGATAGCAACAGTTTATTCATTGGACAATGTCATGGTATGATAATTTACTAAGTGCATATCCTGAGGTATAAAAAAAACACCACTTGCTGATAACGGCAGAATGCGCCTTCTCCAACTAACACTGTTAGTTGCAAGTGTTACAATCCGGTAATAAAGAACAAAGAACCTTGATTTCGACTCAGTCTGGTGTCTGACTCACTCATTCATGAACAAAGCAGACCTAACAATAGTTACATAAATATGTTAGAATAGAAGTTAAACAGATTGAAATATTAAGTCCACGGTACACTATCCACATATGTTCTGGGAATTCAGGAGCCTGATGGCTTGGGGGGGAAAAAAATGGGCGTTAAGGACCCAAGTGTTACGGTACTTCCTACCAGATGGCAGAATGGAGAAGAGTTTACATGATAGGTGTCTGGGGTCCTTCATAATGTTTATTGCCTTTCACCTGCATTGATTGTAGCTTGCTGTGGGTTTTGTGAAGGGGAGGCCAAGGGAGCACTGATGGCCTCCTTGAGTCCACTTAGCTTGTGACATATCCTGGACACACATCTCCTCACTTGTCAGGAAGGTGTAACAGCAATTGGACTTCCTGAGAAGACAGAAGGGGGAAAGGTTTCCGGCCGCCATCCTGTCAACCTTCTACAGGAGCTCTATTGGGTGCGTCCTGGCCGGCTGCATTGCAGTGTGGAATGGTTGGTGCAGAAAGTAGGATCGGATGTCAATCCACAGGACCATAAGAGTGGCTGAGAGGATCACTGGAGTCTCCCTACCCCCCCCCCCTCCCCTTCCAGGACAGTTGATTGAAGAGGGTGCATAAAATCTTTTAGGACCCCTACCACTCTGTAGGCAGCATCTTTCAGCTGCTCCCATTGGAAAAGAGATAGAGGAGGAACAGAGCCAGGCTGAGAAACAGCTTCTTCCCATAGGCAGTGAAAATGCTGAATGACTAAATGAGTTCCTCACACTAACCATCTGAGATGCTATTATTTATTAAACAATATTTATTTATTTGTGTGAGAATGTATATAGATATATATAATAGATAGATAGATACATTATCCTGCATATGTGTTGTTTGTCTGTATATGTGTTATGTCTGGTTGTTGTCTGCATGTTTTACACCGAGGACCGAAGAACGCTGTTTTGTCAGGTTGTACTTGCCCAATCAGATCATAAATAAGCTTGAACTTGAATTCTCCTGGAGCCAGCACATGGAGGCAATGGTGAAGAAGACACACCAATGCCACTACTTTCTAAGAAGTGGGAGGACATGTTGTCGAATACTCGATCCAACTTCCATAGGTATGCTGTGGAAAATGTACTGTCACATACAAACATGTCAAAACAGATCTCATTTAGAATGCCGGAGCTGTGCTCAAGCCAGACAGTCCAGGTACTGGCTGCCTTTGCAAAAACTTTGAAGGAGGCCTACAAGGACTTCACAAGTAGGTGTTGATTTGACATGCTGTGGAGTAATGGTTTATTGTTTTGGAAAGCAACAGATGACAAACTCAGTAGATTGGGTCCGGTGCCACAGTCTAAGTGCAGTTTGCTGTTCTAAGTGGGTCATGTGGGTTTTCTCTGAGAGAGAGCGAGAAAGCGAGAGAGAGAGAGAGAGAGAGAGAGAGAGAGAGAGAGAGAATTCAGTTCTACAGTTCAGCAGCTGTTGCTGGGACTGGAACATGACAAGCTGGCCAGCTTGTGGAAAAACTCCATTTTGAAAACGGGTTATGAGTTCTTAGTTCAGCCTGGTGAACCTTGTGGTCCATACATGAGGAGATGGCTGGCTATATAATGTTTCACTTGAAATAAGGGAAACAAAAAAGGAACTCTGTGGTGACCTGGAGGAAAGAGGCTATCATCTGAAAAATCATGATGGGCAAGCTTCTTCGGCAAGACACTGACGTGGCTGATCGGAAGAAATCAGTTGTGGATCTCCAACGAGCAACAAATCTCTCTCTGAAAACCGACAAGAACCTTCCTGAGCAGTAACCATTTACTTTTTAAGTACCAAAGCCTGGTGAAGATTCATAAAGGTTAAATTCTGTGCACAGTTTAAGAATTGCCTGATACCTATTAACTTGGAGGAGTGAGAAGTGAGATTGGACTGTGAATGAAAGAACTTTTCTGAATTTACACACATACACATGGACTTCGATTTAGAAGGGGGTTAAGTTAGGTTAAGTTAATTGCAATAAGTTAAAATTTGGTCCTCTTTTCACGTTTAAAGATAACTAAAAGCAACCTTTGCTTAAGTGACCATTTAACTTGGTGAATTTCTATTGCTGCTGGGTTTTGGGGTCCTCTGCTCCCATAACACTGATCATATTCACCTGGTGAAGGAGCTGGGTGGCTGCACAGGTTTGGCACAAACCTGCCACCACTCAATTTCTCAAACTCAAACAAAAAGAGCAGCTCCCCCATGTCCAAGTAGACAGCCTGCTGGAGTTGAAGTTCAACTAGTTCAGGCAAGTGTTTCCCATCAACTCCCCCCTATCACCACCTTATGCCCTGCTCCCGTTCAGTTTCTCCTGTGCTCCACTCAATCACTCACACTCCTTGTGTTCACTCCACTCATAGTAAGTTAATTGCATTTGAATTGTTTCTTGTCATGTAGACCAAGATATAGTAAAAAGCTTTCTTTTGTGAGCTATCCAGGCAAGTCAACTCATACGTCATGTTGTGCAATAACAACAAATAAAGGAAGTGTTGGGCCCTGTGTTACACAATGTAAAAAGGTGCAGGGCTTAGAGAAGACTTCTACTGTAAATGAAATTACCCTGCTTAGAGAGTGCAGGGTACAGAGGAAAGTACAGTTAAAAACAAAACATCGCTTTTGCCAGGATAAGGCCCATTTAAGTGTCTGAGAACAACAAGGAAGGAACTATTCCTAAAATCTGGAGGCTCACATTTTCAAGCATTTTTATCTTCCGCCTGATTGGAAGTTGGGGGGGGGGGGCTGGTATTGGTGGAGGAGAGTGTGTCTGGGATAGGATGTGTCACCTGCTTTTCCAAGGCAGCAGGAGTGAGTCAAAGGAAGGGGTGGGGGTTGGTTGGCGTTATGGTCTGAGCTGCGTTCGCCTCTCTGCAGTTTCTTCCTGTTTGGGAAACAGCAGTTCCCGCATCGAACTGTGATGCACCTGGACAGGATAGTTTCTATCGTACATCTACAAAAGTTGGCGAGCCCTCAGGAATGTGCAGAATTCTCTGGTTCCTGAAAAAGTAGAGACTTCGGTGCACTTTCAAGATTGTAATATCAGCACAGCTGCGCCAGTTTAGGTTGTTAGTGATAAACTTCTACAGGTGTACCATTCTGGCTGGTTGCAGCACTATCTGGTATGGAGGTGCCAACTCTCGGGACAAGAAAAAAACTCCATACGGTTTGTGACTCGCCCAACGACATCACGGGCATCAGTCTTCTCTCCATCTTGGACATCTACAAGAGGCAGCATCCTAAGAAGCATAGCGCAACGCCTTTACGGTGCCAGCAAAGTTAGAATCGCCTGCTGTTTGTACGTTCTCCCCGTGTCTGCATGGGGCTCCGGTTTCCTCCCACTGTTCGAAACATACCGGGGGTGTAGGGTAATGGGGTATAAATTGGGCGGTACGGACTACGGGCAGAAATGGCCTGTTACCGTGCTGCGTGTCTAAATATAATTTTTAAAATTTCTGAATGAACAATGAACCATAGACATTTCCAAACTCTCTTTATCTTGCACTATTTTTACTGATTTTGAAATGTGGTTGATGTATGTTTGCATTGTGACACTGCCGCAAAACAATAAATTTTGTGACGTGCTCATGAAAATAAATTCTGATTCTGAGCTCTTCACCATCTCCACAAGGATGTGTTTCCTGAATTTAATAACCAGCTTCTTCTGCATGCTCCCTTAAGATTGGCAAGTTGACTGTGAGCAAAAGAGAACCATGGCCCCAGAGTGTAACAGCATGTGTTTCAGGTTTCAGTTAAAATCTGACTGCCACAACAAACAGCCATGCTTCCTTAATGCTCTGTGTTAACACGAGGATACCTAATTAGAGCAGTTGGGGAAATCCCACGGTACCCGACACCTCCTCTCTGGAACTTCTTTGTACAGGTATTCCCCCACTGATGTCCGTAATTGGGACTGAAGGAAAGGTTGAATTCCGAAATGGACTTAA
The DNA here is from genome assembly GCF_036971445.1 of Narcine bancroftii. NCBI lineage: Eukaryota > Metazoa > Chordata > Chondrichthyes > Torpediniformes > Narcinidae > Narcine > Narcine bancroftii. Next base: position 202,227,072 of record NC_091475.1, read on the forward strand.
TTCGGAAATTTGCGTGGATACCAAAGCCTTAAAGCAAACTTTTCAATCAAATCTTTTTCTCGTCGTAGATGTGACGATAATAACTTAAAGCTTCCTGAATTTGCCGATCAACCTTGACAAATATTTCCACATTCAGCTCCATGCCTACCTTGTTAGTCGGCGTCCCAGGATCTGTAGGCTGGGTGTGGTCATCTTAACATAACATATAACATAACATAACAATTACAGCACGGAAACAGGCCATTAGGCCCTTCTAGTCCGCACCGAACCAAACACCCCTCTCTAGTCCCACCTCCCTGCACAATGCCCATAACCCTCCATCTTCTTCTCATCCATATACCTGTCCAACCTTTTCTTAAATAATACAATTGACTCCGCCGCCACTATTTCTCCCGGAAGCTCATTCCACACGGCTACCACTCTCTGAGTAAAGAAGTTCCCCCTCATGTTACCTCTAAACCTCTGCCCCTTAATTCTTAACTCATGTCCTCTTGTTTTAATCTTTCCTCCTCTTAACGGAAATAGTCTATCCACATCCACTCTGTCTATCCCTTTCATAATCTTAAATACTTCTATCAAATCCCCTCTCAACCTTCTACGCTCCAAAGAATAAAGACCTAATCTGTCCAATCTCTCCCTATACTCTAGATGCTTAAACCCAGGTAACATTCTGGTAAACCTTCTCTGCACTCTCTCCACTCTGTTTATATCCTTCCTATAATTAGGCGACCAGAACTGCACACAGAACTCCAAATTAGGCCACACCAACGTCTTATACAGTCTCAACATCACCTCCCAACTCCTATATTCCATGCAATGATTGATAAAGGCCAGCATACTAAAAGCCTTCTTCACCACCCTATTCACGTGAGTTTCTACCTTCAGGGAACGATGTACCGTCACTCCTAAATCTTTCTGCTCTTCTGTATTCCTCAATGCTCTCCCATTTACCACATATGTCCTATTCTGATTCTTCTTACCAAAATGAAGCACCTCACACTTATCAGCATTAAATTCCATCTGCAATTTTTCAGCCCACTTTTCTAAGCAGCCCAAATCCCTCTGCAATCCTTGAAAACCTTCTTCATTATCCACTATTCCACCTATCTTAGTATCGTCTGCATATTTACTAATCCAATTCACCACCCCATCATCTAGATCATTAATGTATATAACGAACAACAATGGGCCCAATACAGATCCTTGAGGCACACCACTGGTCACCGGCCTCCAACCTGACAGACAATTATCCACTACCACTCTCTGGCCTCTCCCTTTCAGCCAATGTTCAATCCATTTGACTATCTTAAAATGTATACCTAAAGACTGCACCTTCCTAACTAACCTTCCATGTGGTACCTTATCGAAGGCCTTACTGAAGTCCATATAGACAACATCCACTGCACTACCCACATCCACATTCCTAGTCACCTCTTCAAAAAATTCAATCAGATTGGTCAAACATGACCTTCCTCCCACAAATCCATGTTGAGTGCTCCTGATCAGACCCTGTCTATCCAGATGTTTATAAGTATTATCTCTAAGAATTTTCTCCATTAATTTACCTACCACAGACGTCAAACTTACAGGCCGATAGTTGCCAGGCTTCCTCCTTGAACCCTTTTTAAATAACGGAACCACATGCGCAATGCGCCAATCCTCCGGCACTATCTCGTGTGCATGCACGAGTCTTTGGTTGGCACATGTGCAATGGGTTGGTGTATAGGAGTGCAGTTGGTGCATGCGCGGGATTTAAGTGCCCTAATGATATTGGATTCACGCCCTTAATTCTCACACATGCGCCAACCGAATTCTAATAAGCGAACCCACCGTACATGTGCCAATCAAAACCTCGAGCATGCACACAGGAATCTAGATGGCCGCACCCGGCCTTTAGACCCGGGGACGCCGACTAACAAGGCAAGTACGCGCATTTTGGCCTGTTTCCTTGTTGCAGTTTGTTAACTACAACATAATCTGTGTTTTTTTAAAATTCAGTCGTATGTGCAGATGGATGCAAGTCAGGGGAGTACCTGTACTGAAATCTTGCTCTAACTCTAACATTTGTTCAGCTCGATAAAATGGTCACTGATCTCAATCTTCGTCGCAGTTCCTCAGGGACTCCCTGAGCATCTGCTCATGTATATCCTTGTCATTTCTTCTTTCAATTGTACAGTGCCTGGAGAAATGCTGTTATAGTTTCACCACGTACCATGTGCTTCTTCTCATTGTTCCTGTTGAGTATTGTACAGATCATTCAACATTTCTAGTAATACAAACAGAACGGATTAATGAGCAAAACACTTTCTTGACTGTGTCTCAATAGACATTCAGTCAAATGTAATTTTACATTTCCTCTTTGCCTGCAACATTCCACTTTATGTTCAAAAAGATTATCTCTATTGACACCAGAGGAGAATCAGGCCGTCATGCAATCTCATATTTTTTTAAAATTTCATTTACGGTAGAAGTCGACTCGGGCCATTTAAACCCGTGCTGCCCAATACCATATAACAATTTATGGCATGGAAACAGGCCATCTCGGCCCTACAAGTCCACGTCGGTTCACTCGAGTAGCTCCACTAGCTCCCCCACCTATTCTCCGCCCATAACCCGCTCACCCCCTCCTATCCATGTATATATTCAGACACCTCTTAAGTTAAAGTATTGATTCTGCCTCAACTATTTCCTCCGGAAGATTATTCCATTCAGACACCACTCACTGAGTGAAGAAACATCCTCTAATATTTCTCCTAAAATTTTGCCCCCTTACCCTCAACTTGTGTCCTCTTGTTTCAACCTCCCCTGCTCTCAGGGGGAAGAGTCTACTTGCATCTAGTCTATCTATTCCCCCCCCACCGTACGTTTTTGGAAAGGTGGGAGGAAACCGGAGCACCCGGGGGAAACTCATGCATTCATTGGGAGAATATACAAACACCTTTCAGACAGCACCAAATTCGAACTCTGGGTCACTGGCACTGTAATAATGTTGCGCCAGCCATGCTGCCAATAGCACTGACACATAGAATGGAGCTGCTGTTTCATGGCTCCAGTGACCCAGGTTCAAATCTGACACCCCTCAGTGTGGCGCATGCACATTTTCCCTGTGATAGTGTGGGTTTCCCTTGGACACTCTTTACACCCCGTGTAAAAATTCTGTTGACCAATTTTTAGTGTTACATTTATGGGGTCAACTATTACATGGATAATATTTTTGAGGGGCTGAAATTCACACTAGAATCCAAAATACCCTATCAGTGGCAAAAGTCCAAATGATCCCAAAACGAATCATGCAGAAAAACACAGTGAATTAAGAGCCTGTGGATTAAAACGCACATCCTACCACGGGGCCCACAGGGGAGCTTGGGAGCGCGGTAACCATCTGCATCATGAGAGGTATCAGGAGCTCTGATGAAGACGAGGCGAGACCCTGCTTTGAGGCATCAGGAAATCCGATGAGTTGGCGGACGGTCAGAGATGTGAGTTCACGACAGAGGCATGGGGGAGCTCCTGCTTATGGGTGGCCAGGGCCGAGGTTAAAGACTAGGGTTGACTTTTACACAAGATATACGGAAAAATGCAGAATTTTCAGCCAAAAATAGGGGGGGGGGGCAGCTTTTACATGAGAATATGTGGTAATTGATCACTCCAAGTGTGTGTTGGCAAGTGGTGGATTCGAGAGAGGGTTGATTGGAGCATGTGGAGAATTCAATAAGGATAATGTCCGATTCAATTAAGATGACTAGTAAGGACACGATGGGCTGAAGGGCCTGTTTTCATGCTGCCAAATGAATTTTAGACACAGGGTATTGGGAGTAACCACTACTTGCTTTCCATGAGTGACTGAAGCCAAATTGCTCCCCACAGGCTCCAGGGTAAAAATGCATTATTGGAAACATGAAAATCATCTCCCATTTAATTAATTTCACCACCATCCATGGTGCTGTCAAGCTGCCAACATTTTAAGCTCAAATTCCCTCTGTTACTCCTTCTGACTTTTGTTCCCTCTTTTAAAATACTTCTCGCCACTTGGCCCTTATGAGACGTTAATCTCCACTCACCAGTCGAAGGACAACTTGTTAAAGATAGAAGTTGTAGGCAAGCGTTCAATACAAGGACATTTTTCAAAACTTGGCGCAGGACCAAAAGCAATAGGCCAGTCTGACAAGAGCAGCAGAGTGGCTCAATTGGCAGTTCTCGTGATCCCCATTCGATCCTGAACTCTGGTTCGTGTCTGTGGAATTTGCATTTTTTTTTCTCTGAAACTACCTGGATTCCCACTCCTACATGCAACAAAGATAGAATTCCTGTCATCCTCACCTACCACCCCACCAGTCACTGCATCCATCACATCATCTGCCGGAAATTCCGGCACTTACTGCAGGTTCGCCAGACACATTTTTCCCTCTCCTTCCCTCTCAGCCTTCCTCAGGGACCGCTCCCTCTGCGATTCCCTCACACACTCGTCCCTCCCCACCCATCGCATCGCATCCCCCCCCCACCCACCCCCGGCACCTTCCCCTGTGCCTGCAGGAGGTGCAACTCTTGTGCCCACACCTCCTCCCTCACCACGGTCCGGGGCCCCAAACAGGCCTTTCATGTTAAGCAACACTTCTCTTGTACATCCAGAGGACTTACTTATTACATTCGGTGCACCCTTTGTGGCCTTCACTACATCGGAGAGACTGGTCGCAGACTGGGAGATCACTTTGCTCAGCACCTCCGTATCCACTCTGTTCACAACTACAGCCACCTCCCAGTGGCCAACCATTTCAATTCCAAGTCACACTCCTGCACTCACATGTCTGTCTATGGCCTTGTGTACTGTCCCACCCTGACCACCTGCAGATTAGAGGAACAACACCTTATTTTCTGGCTGGGCCCCCTCCAGCCTCATGGCATGAACATTAACTTCACTGCTTTCTATTGAATCTGCTTCCCTTTTCTTCCCCCTCCCCCATTTCCTGTCCTTTCATTCTTTCGCCCACCCTCCCCCTCATTGCCGCTGTCCCCTCCCTCCTTTCTCCACCTATTATCTCCTGCCTTTCCACCTCCCCCTCCCTAACCTTTTGTTCGGACGTTTGCTGGCATTTTCTCAGACTCTGATGAAGGGCCCAGCCCAAAACATCTCTGCCCTTTGCTGCGTAAAAGGACAGTTTTTGACCAGCTGAGCTTCTCCAGCAATTTGTGTTTCTACTATGGGTTCCCACTTGTACTGACCATAACCACGCCACCAGAGCGAGTATAAGACAGCTTTAATAAACTATGTACACTAAGAGGTCTTGTCTCTCTGCAAGACAAACCTGGAAGGCTAGACTGTAGCTCTGGACTGCTTTATAGACAAGGTCACCAGGGCCTAGTGGTGTAATTACATATCACCACACCACTCCCATTGTTCCAGTTCTCTCCCAGATCCCTGGGATGTGCTGGGAGATAAATTGGCTGCTGTTAACTTGTTCCTGGTGTAGATGGATAATTGGTGTGTGAGAGGGGAGTTGATGGGCATAGGGAAGAGAATAAATTACAGGGAACTAAGTAATGGAATGTGACTGGTCTGATAGGCCAAAGGACCTCTGGCTATGCATTAAAGAATATATGAGAAAATATCAAAACATAAATGTAAGTTAATGGATGGACTTCCATTCGATACACAATAAAAAATAAATATGGGTGTCCTGCACCACTTATTTCTCACTTAAGGGCAGCAAAACATACAATCCCTCTAGCTAGTTGCAAGCTGACTGACAGCGGGTTCAATTCTACAGTACACGAACAGTCCCTATAAGTCCAGGCCTGATTGGCCAAGTGATGCCTTCTTCCCTGCAGACCTTTGTGAGGGATAATTTTTCTTTCAAAGGACGGGGTTCCAGCCACATATGTTCATCCTCCCTGGAATAAGGGTGAGGGCGGGGGGGGGGGGGTTTCGAGTGCATTGCAGCCCCTCAGCTCAAGGTGTTGGTGCTCCACCACAGCCTCATTGCTGAGACCCCTGGGAGATCAGATGTAGCAGCATCAGGACCAATTAACGCCGCACATCCACGTTGCAATGGACAGGCACAGAGATCAGGAACAGGGACAGACACGCGCGCACACACACATATGTATGCACATATATGCACATGTCTTCTTTGGCTTGGCTTCGCGGACGAAGATTAATATAAAATGTAAAACATGTCTTCTTTGGCTTGGCTTCGCGGACGAAGATTAATATAAAATGTAAAACATGTCTTCTTTGGCTTGGCTTCGCGGACGAAGATTAATATAAAATGTAAAACATGTCTTCTTTGGCTTGGCTTCGCGGACGAAGATTAATATAAAATGTAAAACATGTCTTCTTTGGCTTGGCTTCGCGGACGAAGATTAATATAAAATGTAAAACATGTCTTCTTTGGCTTGGCTTCGCGGACGAAGATTAATATAAAATGTAAAACGCACACATTACACGTAGAGATAACATGCTCACATGCATGCACAACACAGACATGCACATACACATGAACACATGCATGCTAACATACATTGCGCACGTGCACGCACACACACACACGCACACACACGCACACACACGCACACGCACACACACACACACACAAGCATCAAAATAAGTACACATAACACATGCACATAGACACAGATACACTCTGCAACTACCCAGTTGATCCCCATGAGCAGGGCACACAACCTTACCCAATATACTGAAGCATATCTTCTTAAACTGCTCTGATGTGCCACCTATTAGAGACATCAGAAGGTCAGTGATGAGGTCGGTCGCCGCTGGAGGGTCCTGAACTGGAGAGGATTTCGAATAGACCATTTAATACCTCTATAAATGTTTGGATCAATACAGAACTCTGTTAAAAGCACGGCATAATGCTCTGTGTATACATCAACAATAGTAATGACAGGAGAGCAGCAAACCTATAAATGTGTAACTGATAGAGATAAAACAATCTACCCTTCTGTGTTTTATGTACACCCAGAACTGTGTGGGCAAACAGCACTCCAATTCTACCCATAAATGTACAAAATAAAGTCAGCAATACAGGATTACCTTTGGAGTTGGTCTTGTCTGGTTTATAACCATTGTCTATGACATATTGTAGATCAGAATCATCAAAATCGGCACCTGCGGTATTATCAATAATAAGCAAAAATAATTGAAATGGGAATTGTGAAGATCGGTAAGTTTGAGCTCCTGCTCTATGTATATCTTGGAGTGCAAAGTTCAGATTTATTTTCAGATTACATACATGCCATCACATACAACCCTGAGATTCTTTTTCCTTCAGGCAAGGTGGAATTAACATTTTTTTTTAAAAACTGTACTCAACACACATAGGTAAACAAAAATAGAAATGTAAGTAAACTGACTGTACAATACAGAGAGGGGAAAAAAAATCAATAACGTGTACAAGTTTTTAAATGAGTCCCTGAACGAGTTTGTTGTTGAGGGGTCTGAAGGTGGAAGGGGCAGCAGATGTTCCTGAACCTGGTGGTGCGAGCCTTGTGGCTCTTTCCTGATGGTAGCAGCAAGAACAGAGTATGTGGTGGGTGGTGTGGATCCTTGATGATTATTCTGCTCTCCGATGGTGGGGAGGGTTTTGCCTGTGATGTCCTGGGATAAGTCCACTGTCTTTTGCAGTGCTTTTCACTCAGGAGTACCAGAACGTAATGGAGCTGGTCACCGCACATCTGTAGAAAATTTGCCAGGGTTTCTGGTGTCATACCAAGTCTGAGCAACTCTTGAGGAAGTAGAGGAGCTGACATGCGCTCAAGTGGTGTTATTGCTGAGTTACCAATGCTGTTGCCTGGATTGACCCCTTCTCTTTTACTCCTCTGCAGTACGTTTGGAATAAATAGGAAACTCAAGAGAAATTCATATCTAGCCATTGTGAAAAAGTATACATGTGGGACCCCCACTGAAAGTTTCCATTTTTGTTGGAGCAGAAATGTCTAATATCAGCCAAATTTACGGAAGCTGATCCTTGGATTGGATCAGTTCCAGCTAAATATGTGCTTGGCAACGATTGATGGTGGAAACATACCTTCCACTACCACGAGGACATGGATCAACAATTGAAACAGTTTAGTGGCTTAATTTCCCCGTGGCCAAACTGTACAAAGACATACAGTTTCCCAGCCAGAAAGATTGGGAATGTACCTAGTGTGACCAATGTCCGATTGCCCCAAGGACGAAATTTTCATGACAGTTTCTGCAGTGGAGCAGGTGTGCAGGGTTTGGGGGGGATGGAGTGGGAAGGTTGGACTAAGGCCCATGATGCAGTCATGTCTAGCATCATTCAGGCATTTTTAGGAGATAAATCTCATATCACAACAATTCATAGTGTTACAGGCCCAGAGGACTCCAAAACCCACCAGCAATAGAAATTCACGAAGACTTAAATGAAAGTTGCTTTTAATTTTCTTTAAACTTAATAACAAGATCAAACTTTAACTTATTACTATGAATTTAATTTAACTTAACTCCCTTCTAATTCTAAGCACATGTGTATGTAATGTGTATATGTTCAAGAAAGTTCTTTGTCTCACAGTCCAATCATTCACTTCTCCCAGTTCACCAGTATTAGACAATTCTTAGACTCTGCACAGAATTTAACATTTGTGAATCTTCACCAGGCTCTGGTGCTTAAAGTTAAATGGTTACTGCTCAGGAAAGTTCTTGTTGGTTTCAGATAAATATTTTTTGTCCGTTGGACACACACAAACTGATTTCCTCCAATCAGTCACTTTAGCGTCTAGCCGAAGAAACTTGCCACATCATGGGTTCTCTAAATGATAACCTCTCCTTCCAGGTCACCACAGAGTTCCTCTTGTTTCCCTTATTTCAGGAAAAACACTCTAGCTAGCCATTTCCTCTTGTAAGGGCTACAAGGATTTTGAACAGGTTGAACTCAGAACTCACAACCTATCTTCAAAATGGGATCTTTCAACAAGCCTGCCAGCTTGCCATTGTGCAGCCTCAACTGCTACTGTAGTACTGACCTCTCTCTCTCTCTCTCTCTCTCACTCTCTCTCTCTCTCACTCTCTCCCTCTCTCACTCTCTCCCTCTCTCTCTCCTCAGAGAAGAATCGTGTTGGTTTTTTCCTCTCTCTGCTTGTAAAAAACCAAAAACTTCTCACAAGGCTCCAAACCCAATCTTTGAAATATCTTATCAGTATCTCTGAGCCTAGACTGTATTGCCCACACACAATAGATCAGTATTCTTCATTGCTTCTGCAAAGCTACCGGAGCTTTAAGTCTGGCTTCAGAAAAACTCTTGCATTTTAAATGAGATGTCTTTTGTGAAGTGTTACTCTGTCTGGGAAGTGGCCTACACTAAACCCCCCACAATCTATCTCTTTTAAAGACATATTTATCTCTAATCATACTATTATAACCAGTAACAATAGTGTTTCACCACAGATGCAAAAAAACACGTTATATTCCATCTCGTCATTCCCCAACCTGTGACAAGAATATTTCGAGGTGGTTTGGACTCCGTAACAAACCAGACAGCATCAATAATCAACTTCTCCAATTTCTGTTAAACCATTCCCAGTCTTTCTCTGCTCCTCATCCCTCTGCCTTAATTTCTCTACCTCCCTAGCCCCTTCCCTTTCTTCTCCTAACAGAGTGCTCACTTTCTTACCCCTCTGCCCTCTCCTCCATCACCTTGGTTTCTACCCTCCCACCTATTACCTGTTAACCTGTGTTCCTCCTCTTGCACCTTCCCCCGCCTGACCATTTTTATTAAGGCGTCTGCCTAATTTTAAGCACACCTGAAGAAGAGCTGAGTTCCGAAAGGCTATGGATGCTGTGTGACACGGGTATCCCCAGCACTTTTGTGTATTGCACCATATACTAGTACCTACATATTTTCTTTTTGGTCCCACTTCTGACAGTCTTTGCATTTGTTTTAATCATTTACGGGAGAGGGGCTTTTTTAAATTTTATTTCAATTATCTTTTTTCTATCTTTTTTCAATATAAGGCATCACAGTTGGTGCAGCGGTTAGCGCAACACTTTTCAGCACCAGTGATTGGTGCTGGGGTTCGAACCGCACACTGTCTATAAGGAGGTTGTACGCTCTCCCTCTGTCTGAGCGGGTTTTCCCCGGGGGCTCTGGTTTCCTCCCACCATTCGAAAAGTACTAGGGGTGTAGTTTAATTGGGTGCAAATTAGCCAGCATGGATTTGTGGTCGAAATGGGCTGTTATACCTTGCTGAAGGCTAGCATGCAGGTTCAGAAAGCTGTGAAGAAGGCAAATGGCATGTTGGCTTTCATAAAGAGGGGATTGGAGTCTAGGAACAGAGACGCCCTTCTGCAGCTTTACAGGGCCCTGGTGAGACCCCACCTGGAGTATTGCGTCCAGTTCTGGTCTCCAAACTTGAGGAAGAACATACTAGCTATAGAGGGTGTGCAGCGCAGATTTACAAGGTTAGTTCCAGGGATGTGTAAGGTAAAACATCATGAGATGGGAATGTGTAGGGAGTTACCCTGTACAGGGCAGTAACAAGAAGGGGAGGTGTCCTTGTACTCCTGTTAGGTAAAACATCATGAGATGGGAATGTACAGGGCTGTAACAAGATGTAAATGCATCCTTGTACTTACAAGATAAGAGAGACATTGATGGATTGAGAGGCAGGAAGCTAGCAGGGAAAGGATAGCAACAGTTTTAGTCATTGGACAAGTAATGATATGATGATGTTCTAAGCATGTATCCAAGGGTATAAAAAATCACCATTTTGCTGATAACGGCAGAATGCATTCTCCGACTAACCTGGTTGGTCGCAAGTGTTACAATCCGGTAATAAAGAACAAAGAACCCTGATTTCGACTCAGCCTGGTGTTTGTCTCACTCATTCATGAACAAAGCAGACCTAACAATTTGGTGACCCCGACGTGATGGGTGAGTGAACACTGGACGACGGTTTCTGTTTTTTCTGACAATCATCTCAGCCGGCTGATAAAAAGGTCCAGAGAAGCCTGTTTTAACAAAATTCTCTTTTTTTTTAAAAATCTTTATGATTGTCAGTAAGAACTGGAGATCGGACAAATTAGACGACCACAATTGAAGGTCGCATGCCAGGATTGTAACACGTAAGTGATTACAGACAAGATAAAAGTCCTTAAGGTGTTTGAATGACATTTATTAAGTGCTTCGCAAGAAACTACTAGAGTTTAAAAGTCTTTATTGTGTCGTTGCAAAGTCCAATAGAGTGAGAAGGTGGTCTATAAACAATTGAGGACCTGAGTTTTCTGCCCTAAACTGGTTATTAAGAGGAGAAATCTCCCACGTGAAGGTTGGGCTTTGAAAGAAAACAAAGGTTCAGGCTTATTGGCCTCAATTGTATCTGAGAGACTGACTTATAAATGTCCGGTAGGTATGATAATGTCTGTACACTTGAGAAGTTAAGAATTTATTTCCCCAATTCGCCGTGGTGGAATACCACAGCAGACACTAGAGACCTTGAGACAACAAAAAAAGTACTCAGGGACGCCTGCCTGGTGAACAAGAACGACGACAGAAGGCTGCGACAGCTGTGTCCGGATCAGGTAGGAGATATTAATGAAAAAGTTGACAAACTCCTAAGAGACACCCAGTTTATTCGAAATACTTTTGATAAGTTAAATGAGGGTATTCCCAACATCACCAAGGAGATAAAGTTACGTAAATTCATAGATTGGTACAGGGAAACAGGACAAAAGTATAGCCCAAATATTTGGTTTTCTAGTTGTAATTTAACTTTCAGACCCCTTTGGGAAAACAGAGAGTGGAAAACGAGCAATCAGAGTATACAGGACAGTCTGAAGTCAATTGGAGGACAAGACTTAGACTGTTCCTTTAAAAGATATTAGTCATCCAGCTTGCAAGGAGACATTTTTAAAAGCAATTTTCGTTGACATAGATCCCCTAAACGGACAAAAACCTAAATTAAAACAGGCATTAGAAAGCGGTCCCGCAGCTATGGCTGTACACTTGCCTGCTAAGACTTTTGACCAAGTTATTAAGGAAATTAATCAGGAATTAGAGGAGCGAAATACCAGTAATGCGGCATTGGAAAAACAAAAAATGCTCCGAAAATGTGTAGACCGCTGGAGGAAGAGGGGTTGGTTACCCGGGGGCACTGAGATGTTCCTGACAGGTGAGGAAAAAAAAAATTTTAAAACGTAGAGGCTTAGATAAGCTGGAAGAAACAAAACACAGAAGGGAAAGGAAAAGTGCCTGTTTCCAGTTTACAGCCACGAAGTGTCCGGGTTTGCTCTCTCCCTCCCTCCTTTCACCCTCCTCTCTCTCTCTTCTCCCCCCCCTCCTCTCTCACCCACTCCCCCTCCCAATCCCAATCTGTGGCGGTGCTGCCCTGAAATCCCCAGGTTGGGCAGGGCAGAGAAATACAATTTGGTTTTAATTTTGTGCCCACAATTCCAGCTCCGCATCAAATGGGATCCTGTTTTATCCTCTCTCCCTCCCTCTTTCCCGCACCCCCACCATTGCGGGATCAGGGCAGACATTGTGGGCTGACATGTAGCTCACTCGAGGTGGGAGGGAAGGAAGGAGTGATAGTTCCCAGTGGTGGGAGACCCAATCTGATCCAGACCAGTGATCACAGGATGAGAACCTTTTAAAACCTTTGAAACGAAAGTGTTAATCTGAAGACTTTTCTCCCAGTGGGGCCAGTGCAAGGCATTTTCTCTCTCTATCTCTTGTGCTCTGTGTATCTGCCTCTCTATCTCTTTCTCTCGCTGTGCTCTCTCTCTCTCTCTCTCTCTCTCTCTCTGGCACCCCAGATGGGACACTGGAGTCACGTCCCTTATATTCATATATTGAGACACTGGGGTGTGACAAGAACCACGGGAATAGGGACACATCAGACGAGGTACAGGCCCCTTTAATAAAAATAGAAGGGGGAGTAATAGATGTAGAGACCCCTCTGGAGTCCAAGAAAATAGAAAAGGAGTTAGAGATACAGAAATGGAACATGAAAAAGGTTCAGGATAACATTAAAAAATTAAACAGAGATATTAATGTGCTGGGGCAGATCAGTGAGGATCAAAAAGAATTAATGGTAGGTGTATTGAAGGAAGTGGAAAAGATAACTACAACACTGTCAGGAGAAATTAAAGCTGAAGGAATGGTAATAGGAGTAAAGGACGAAAAGTGTAGTACAGATGAGGAAACGAGATACGATCCACCATGGGAGGAAAGTAGAAGGAAAAGACTCGGGAGGGAGAAAAATAGACATGCCTACCTGGACATAGTTAGGACAAAAGAGAAAGATGTGAAACAACTAAACTATGGCCGAAAAGATTATCTTAGAGATGAACGTGACCAATATACCTTTGACCCTGAGACATTGGAAGCTGATAGGGACAGTGACAGTGACGAAGAAGAGTCAGAACAAGGTGGGATAAATAAATGCATGCCAAGAGTAAAGAAGGAGCAGAAATCCCCAAAATTGAGATATCAATGCCCATTACTGATCACGGGACGGGGAACTCAAAAATATGTACCCTGGTCACGAATGGACTGTAATGAAGGGTTAAAACCATGTGCTCAGATGCTTCCTTGCTTATGTGAAACTAACAACACTGGGGCCACACTCAGGTCACCTTACTTTCAGAATTAGCAGATGTAATTAAACTCAGCCATGGGGATTTATCTGAAGATACACTTTGAAATGGAATTCCACCGTGAGGCCCAGGGAAAGCATTTGTCAAATACGACACTCTGAAATTGACGTATTGGTCACAACCTGTCTTGCTCAAGAAGTTTTAATGAGTCCTTGTATCTACGAGATAAACCAGGAAATCATAGCATCCTGGTTCCATAATAATCAATCTTTTTAAATTGTAGAATAGTATGCTCAGCTTTGATTTTGACTGACAAATGTTAGAGGGAGTGGGTGCATGATTAATTGTTTTTGGGGTATAAAAGTCTGTGGTCCTGCTGCTGAAGTTTAGACTCTCCGAGGGATGGGAACATCCCTTGTCAAGAAGGAAGAACAGCTAGAGTCCGAGCAACGTCCCGGTCGGGGGAGGTGAAGGAGCTGCTACCGGCGCCCCGGCAGCCTACTACAAGTGTGCCGTCATTGCCTCGCTTCGGCAGTTGGGACCAGTCCAGGCGTTGTTAAGTATGATTAGGCAGGCTTGCATATTGTAGTTTGAAACCTGCTTTATATTTGTAATAAACATTTGTGTAGACTGAACTGCTCTCAGTGTGTGTCTCTATTTTCTTTCGGTAGCTCAAACACTGTGACCAATCTAAAACGAACAAAGTGAAAGGTACAAGTTTACCCAAGACAATTGGCGCTGCGAGCAGGGTTGGTCTCAAGATGTTTCGCCGAAAGAAAGAGGTGAGCCCTGAGCAGTTTTTGATTCCGGGATGGACTTCCAAAGATGATGGGTTTGGCATGCTGGCTAATACCCTGTCTTTGTTGGGACCACCCATCAGTTGGGATGAAAGGTTAGAACCCTTAAGTGTGCCTCTGGGAGAGCGGGTTGCCACTCTCCTCCGAGAAAGTAAATTTCCAAAAAAACGGGGGACGCTGACAGACGGTTTTTGGCTGCTGGCCACAGCCTTACGCCACTCCGTTCAGCGTGAAGTTGAATTAGTTCAGCAGCAGGTAAAGTCTGAACATAAGAGAAAACAACTAGAGGAGGAAGTAGAGACTCTGCGACAGCGCTGCTCGATGATGAGCGAAATTGTTAGCACCAGTCAGGATCGAGCCAAAGAATGGGAGGATAAGCATGTTCAAACAATTTGCCGTAATATTAAACTCCGGCAACAGCTCTGTGCGAATAAGGAAAAGCAAGGGGTAGAACCTGATCCACACCGTATTCGTGCCATGATAAGGAATGGCAATGATCCTGATGTAATTGATGATTGGGACGGGAATATCTGGTATGATGATAATGGTAATAATGCAGATACCCCCCGGCATGTGCCTGGCATACTCCCCTCTCCCTCCGCTGTTCAAGCCCGCCCCGTAAGGCAGCGGACTGTCCAAGCAGATGAAGGCGAGAGGGGGGATGATGTAAGTGTAGAAACTGAAGGGACCGGTGCTCCGATCTCCCAAGCGGACCCAGGGGAAGGCTCCCAAACCCCTGCTTATGCTAGGTGGGCTCCCCCCTCAACGGGATGGTCTCAGCAGCCTCCCATGTGCCAGAGTGGTAACAGGGGTCGGGAGCAGTCAACAACAATACGTGACTTTACTATAAAAGAGCTGGCCGCCATTGGAGATCGTTTTAGGCAAAAGACAGGAGAAACTTTGGCGGCCTGGCTTCTGCGGGTTTGGGAGCAAGGGGGAAGTAGCATATATCTGACCCCTGAGGAATTGTTGGGGTTAGGATCATTAACTACTGATATTCGAGTCACTGCCGAATTACGTGGCAGAAGGAGAGATGTAGACTATTTACTTGCTACTCTAGGAGAAGCCCTGTTACGGGTGTATCCGTCACCAGTAGATTGGCATCTGCATTTGCAGAACCATTGGGGCACACCAGAGGAGGGTATAGCAGTGATTCGCCAAAAGGCCGTGGCCTCTGCTTTGTATGCGGGGCGCCTGAGGCTGTGGATGCATGGGGGGAGCCCTGATGAAGAATTATTCACAGCTGGAATGCATACCCGATTGGTTCGTTCAGCCCAACCTACTATACGGGGATTGGTCCTGTCTGTAACTAGTCCACTAATTGGGCACCTCGTATCTGAGGCGGTGCACGCCCTATCTGGACTCCAAGAACTGGAGTTGGGAGGTAAAATCCACTCACGTACAACCCAGGTTAAAGCAGACAGACAGGATGAAAGGAGAGGGGCTGCTGTTAATAATGGACTGACCAGAAAAGAGCTTTTTCTAACTTTGTTAAAGTTAGGCGTACCTAAAAGTGATATTGATGGGAAACCTACTGCAGTCTTGTATGCCCTTTATAAGAGGAAGGCAGGGGAACATCATCCCCAGATGCTGGGTCCTCCCGGCCCAGCTGTGCCTTCTGCTCCCACTGCTGCTTCTATCGAGTCGGCTTCTCCTGCCCCAGTTACCCGTGATGAGGTACAACAATGGGTTAAACAGGCTCTTAAGGATAACAATAGCATGTGGTCCTGGAAACCCCCGAACCCTTCTGAAGCCTGAAGGTGTGGGCAGGATTCCCGTGTCTATTCCATCGAGACACGGCGCACACACGGGGATCCGCGGCCCTACATACCATTAACAATTCACTGGGGTGGGGGTAATGATCGCCAATACTTGGCTTTGGTTGACACCGGTGCAGAGCACTCGGTGATTCCTGGTAACCCCGACCTCTGGAACGGACCCACATTTCGAATAGAAGGAATGGGAGGGGCAATCACCCTGGCAAAGGAAATAAAAGTCCGTGCCACGGTGGGTGATGGCCCTTCCCCCATATGGTTACATGCGTTGGTAGCTGCCACTGACGAGTGTATTCTGGGTATTAATATGTTGGCCGGTACAGCCCTTAATACTAGCCAAGGGGGGTTTGCATTCGGAATTCGGACTATTACAAAAAGATTAGTGGTGGGTCAGGCCAAGTGGGATCCCGTGGTGGTGCCACCCCCCTCAAAACCTGTATGCATTCCGCAATATCGCCTCCCTGGAGGGCAGGAGGAGATTACCGCCACCATTGATGCTTTGAAAGAAGAAGGGGTAGTGAGGCCTGCAACGTCGCCCTTCAATAGCCCTGTTTGGCCTGTCCAGAAGCCGGACGGCTCCTGGAGAATGACGGTTGATTATCGTTTTTTAAATAAACATGCCCCACCACTTGCTTCGGCAGTTCCGGACATTGTTACCCTTATTGAAAACATTGCTACTGGGAACTCAGGAACATGGTATGCTGTCATTGATCTCGCTAACGCCTTCTTCAGTTTTCTTATAGACGAAGTCTCACAGGATCAGTTCGCCTTTACCTGGAAGGGGCGCCAGTATACCTTCACCCGCCTCCCTCAGGGCTACGTACACTCTCCCACTATTTGCCACGGCCTAATTGCTCGTGATTTGGAGGCAGTACCAGTGCCGCCCTCCCTCTCGATCCACCACTATATTGATGATGTGATGATCCAAGGCGCCTCAGAAGAGATGGTACGAGAAGGTATGGAGAATGTCCAAGGTGCCCTGATGCAGAGGGGGTGGGCCATTAACCCTACCAAGATACAGGGCCCGTCCCAGATGGTTATTTTCCTTGGTATTCAGTGGCATGCTGGAGAACAGGTGGTTCCTGATAAGGTTCGCAATAAGATCGCAGTCCTAGCCAGGCCTGCGAATAAAAAGGAGACCCAGCGTTTCCTGGGGTTATTGGGATACTGGCGACGTCATATTCCACACTTGGTATTGCTTTTACGCCCCCTGTATAAGGTTACCCGAAAGAAAACAGACTTTGTATGGGGTGACGATCAGGAGAGGGCATTCCAGTCCGCCAAGCAGGCTATTCTTCAGGCCCTGCCCATCTCCCCCCGCATCCCAAATACCCCCTCTGAGTTACAGGTCTCCGTCACTGATCGGGTGGCATCCTGGAGCCTCTGGCAGAAACAAGAGGGTCGCCGAGTCCCGCTGGGATTCTGGTCACGAACTATGCCCGAGGCTGCCACTCGTTATTCTGCTTTTGAACAACAGCTACTAGCCTGTTACTGGGCCCTGCTGGAGACGGAAAGAATGACGGGCGATGCAGGTATTCAGTTGCGACCTGTGCTCCCCATAATGAACTGGGTCCTGGCTAATGATGCTAATTTAAAGATTGGACGGGCTCAGCAGTCTTCTATTGTTAAATGGAAATGGTACATTCAGAGTCGCGCCACCAGTGGGCCTGAAGGGGTGAGCCACATACACGAACAGGTGGCTGAACTTCCGTCTCTTCGTGAGGACATTGAACCCGCCCTGCCCCCTCCTTTACCCCCTTCACCAGTTCAATGGGGTAAACCATATGATTCACTCACTCCAGCTGAACAAGAGGATGCCTGGTTTACTGATGGTAGCAGCCGGTGGGTGCAAGGAAAGCAGAAGTGGAAGGCAGTAGCATACCACCCCAAGTCAGGAACTCACTTATCGGAGGAAGGGGATGGTGGCTCTAGCCAGTATGCCGAGTTGAAGGCGGTCACCCTACCACTAGACCCCCATGATCACCCTCTCCGCCTGTATACCGATTCCTGGGCTGTGGCCAATGGACTTGTGGTATGGATGTCTGATTGGCAGCAGAATGACTGGCTGATACATGACCGTCCTGTATGGGGCAAACAACTGTGGCAGCTGTTGTGGGATGCCTCCCACCATCGGGAGATAACTGTATACCACGTTGACGCCCATACTACTGCAATGACAAACATGGCCCAACATAATGCGGTGGCAGATCAGCTTGCCACGATCAGTCGCACCGATACTGTTCCCCTGGCTCGATGGGCGCATGAACAGAGTGGCCACCTGGGGGAGAAGGGATCAGCTATGTGGGCCCGTACCCATGCCTTACCCGTCCATCAGGATGATGTCCGCGAGGTCGTACATACATGCCCAGCCTGCCAGCTAGCAAAGTCCCGCACCGTTCCGCCTGGTCCGCATGGCCGAATAAGTAGGGGAGCTCGCTCTGCTGCAGTCTGGCAAATTGACTATATCGGTCCCCTGCCAGAATGTATGGGTAAGCGTTACGTCCTGGTAATGGTTGACACCTTTTCGGGCTTGGTCTTTACTTTTCCCACCAAGACAGCTGACCAAGCTAGCACTATTCAAGGACTAAACCATCTACTTTTTCGTTATGATGTACCAGAGGAAATTCAGTCTGATAATGGTTCCCACTTCTCCGGGAAGACAATCTGTGATTGGGCAAATGACAACGGTATCCTATGGGTTCATCATATTCCTTATTACCCACAGGCTGCAGGTTTAGTTGAACGGATGAACGGCTTATTGAAGGAACAAATTCGTTTGTTAACACCACAGGGAACTCTGAAGGGATGGTACCATGTGCTGCAGCAGGCAGTCGACAATTTGAATCATCGCCCTTTAAAGGGAGGTACACCTTTCCACCGGCTTCTTCACGCTTCTGAACTACAGCCTATTCCAGAGGAACGGTCAGTGCCTCCTTCCCCCATCCCCGAACCAGAGAACGTCGGACAAAAAGTATGGGTGGCACCACCAGTTAGTGGCCCTCCCGTAAAAGGGGAAATAGTGACACCGGCCCAGGGTAACACTCGGTGGGTTGCTATTGCGGGACAGGATGACTTGATGCGTTTAAATACTGAACGCTTACGGCGTCGTGAGTGACTTGTGTCAGAATTCTTTGTTCCAGGTTCTCTGTCCTGTGTTCTTGTTGATCTGGCTTAACAGCTGCTTTGGTGCCAGTAATTGGATTTGCAATGTGGAAGACGTTCCCAAGGAATTGCCTGTGGGGGACACGGCCCAATGCGTTACACCAAAGAAGTCCTCGGTCACCCGCCTCAAGTGCAGCTTGTATAAATATGTTATTGCCGATCACGGTTCCTTTGTTTTGTTTGTGGATGGACCGACTGATGGAGTCGCCCCCTACTTCTGTGATGATCGTGCATGTATCCACTTTGCATCGTGTAATGCCTCTGCACCGTCTGTAACTAAATGGTGGGCAGATTCCGGGTCCGTGAAGGATTGGTGGCCTTCATCATCAAACATTCCTCCAAATTTGTCCGACAATTCCTTTCTTCATGTTTCCTATGCGTACGCTCACCGATTGAATGTTTCTGATTGTTGGGTTTGTACCATAGGCCCTTTGCATTCCGGTTCAGGTATTCCCATGATCCCCATCCCTTTCACCCGGAAGGAGGTTGCTGCATGGAAATATTTTGATCCCTCCACAGGCAGGGTTGAAATTGATAAAACTGAGACTGCGCCTGAGGAGGCCCAGTTTTTTAATATGCGTGACATTCTGGGTATTTTTCAAGGATGGCATATTCCGACCCCTCCTTATAATATGGTACCCCCCCATTTTACCGTTTCTCAACATGTGAAGGGTTCTGTCTGCTTCTGTAAGTTCCCTAACAGGTCTGCTGATGCTTTGGGATACAGCGATTGTCCAGCATATTCCTCTTTTATTTCCAAGCACCCAATGAATGGAACATATTGGGTGTGTGGGTCCCGCGCCTACGCATGGTTACCCCTTACCTGGGGTGGTTGCTGCTACCTGGCATATGCTGTGCCCTACATGCATCATATTTCCCGTTTACAGAACCATCCCTCCCTTATGCGTGTGTCCTCTGTCCTGCGGCATAGGCGTGCCCTTTCAGGTGCCGAACTTTTCTTTGGCACCCTGATCCCAGGTTACGGCGTTGTTCGCCTTTCCCGAGAGGTTCATAAATTATATAATCTAATGAGCTCTATTGCCAATGAGACATCCTTTGCCCTTTCATCTGTCAACCGGGGCCTGGATGACCTTAATCACGAGCTTTCTGCAGTTAGGACGGTGGCCTTACAGAACCGTATGGCCCTGGATTTCCTTTTAGCAAAACAAGGTGGCACATGCGCCGTTGTTGGCTCTGAATGTTGCTCATATGTCCCTTATGTATCCAGTAATGTTTCTAATATTGTTCAGCATGTTTCCAAATCTGTTCGTGAGCTTCAACGTCTGGGTACTGTGGCCCATATGGACAGTATGAGCTTCGGGTGGAATCCTTTCTCATGGCTGACTGCTACATTTGGGGGAGTGGGCCACACTATCCTCCGCTGGTTGCTCGCATCATTGCTTATCTTTGTAATTGTTGTTGTTTTAATTTCTCTTTTTCGCTCCCTTTGTACTCGAATACTGGTTGGGCCTCGCAAATGACAGATTGTGACCAAGGGGTGGAATGTAATGAAGGGTTAAAACCATGTGCTCAGATGCTTCCTTGCTTATGTGAAACTAACAACACTGGGGCCACACTCAGGTCACCTTACTTTCAGAATTAGCAGATGTAATTAAACTCAGCCATGGGGATTTATCTGAAGATACACTTTGAAATGGAATTCCACCGTGAGGCCCAGGGAAAGCAGTTGTCAAATACGACACTCTGAAATTGACGTATTGGTCACAACCTGTCTTGCTCAAGAAGTTTTAATGAGTCCTTGTATCTACGAGATAAACCAGGAAATCATAGCATCCTGGTTCCATAATAATCAATCTTTTTAAATTGTAGAATAGTATGCTCAGCTTTGATTTTGACTGACAAATGTTAGAGGGAGTGGGTGCATGATTAATTGTTCTTCCCTAAATGCAGGATGGCACGGTATTGCTAAAGCCTTAGAAGTTTCAATAAGTCTTTGTATCTACGAGATAAACCAGGATATCATAGCATCCTGCTCCATAATAATTAATCTTTTTAAATTGTAGAATAGTATGCTCAGCTTTGATTTTGACTGACAAATGTTAGAGGGAGTGGGTGCATGATTAATTGTTTTTGGGGTATAAAAGTCTGTGGTCCTGCTGCTGAAGTTTAGACTCTCCGAGGGATGGGAACATCCCTTGTCAAGAAGGAAGAACAGCTAGAGTCCGAGCAACGTCCCGGTCGGGGGAGGTGAAGGAGCTGCTACCGGCGCCCCGGCAGCCTACTACAAGTGTGCCGTCATTGCCTCGCTTCGGCAGTTGGGACCAGTCCAGGCGTTGTTAAGTATGATTAGGCAGGCTTGCATATTGTAGTTTGAAACCTGCTTTATATTTGTAATAAACATTTGTGTAGACTGAACTGCTCTCGGTGTGTGTCTCTATTTTCTTTCGGTAGCTCAAACACTGTGACCAATCTAAAACGAACAAAGTGAAAGGTACAAGTGGTCACGAATGGACTTAGAGAGTTCAATGAAAAAACTACCTCCGTTGAGTAATGGGGCTAGTCCATGGATTTCTTGTTTTGAGCGAGAAACCTGCCAAGAACAATTAGCACTCGCAGATGTCAGAACTATCATGATAAAATTAAAGGCAGAAGGGGCCCTGAAGCAAATAGAGAAAATTGTAAGAAGCAGTAAATTGGGGGATGAAATAGAATTTAACCCACTTCGGAATAAATTTTGGGAAGCACTTAGAGAAACATTTCCTACACCCTATAGTTTGGATGCCTTGGTAACCCTTCAACTAAAGGAAGGAGAGACAGCACACGAGTATTTCACTCGAGCATGGGACTTATGGGAAACAGGGACTGGAGAAAGACCCGACCACAGCCCCTTAGGAAGGGCTCACTTTCATAATGGGATAATAAACGGACTACCTGCTACGGTTCAAGCAAAATTAAGGGACATTGTGGGATTAGAGACAATGTCAGAGGATTTGTGGAAAAGACACCTGACACATGCAATCAAACGACATCGTCAATCAGAGCATGCTAAGTCAGAAAGTGCGTCCCAGAAGGAGGTGGACAAAACAACCGATAAATTGGTGAGAGCCATAGAACATATAGGGGTTAAATTAGCGGCCCAACAGATAGTCCCACAGGTCATGGGGCCAGTGATAAATCCGGGACCCCAAGTAAGAAATGGTTGGGAAAGACAGCTAGGTACAATGTATAGAGGGGAACATGCAGTATGCTGGTACTGCCAAAATCCTGGACACTACCAGCGGAACTGTCCGGAGGCTGGGAGAGCAAGGGGAAAAAGATTACCCTCTATTAGAGGCTATCGGGGAAGAGGAGGAAACTTAAGAGGACAAGCAAGGGGTAGGGGTGGACACATTGATGGGCCCCAGAGAATCGGGGGGTGGCAGAGTGATCAACAAGTCCAGGCACCTCAGTGTAATGACTATATTGAGGAAGGTGCTGAATTTGATTATTGAAGGTGCCCTGGAGAATCAAAAATCACGCCTCCCTGGGAGCCACCAAAAATTTGGGGGACGGTAAATGGAGAAAAAATTGAATTTATGGTTGACACAGGGGCAGCAGTTACGACAGTGATTAAAAAACCCCCAGGGAGCACATTTTCGGGCAAAACATTATCTACAATAGGATTCTCCGGGATAAGGGAAACACAGCCCTATACAGATAACATCGACATGACATTTGGACGACAAAGGGTTAAAACGCCTGTCCTGGTTGTGCCAAGTTGCCCCATTAATTTATTAGCAAGGGACATTCTTACCAAACTAGGAATAACCATACGATGTTCTGAGAAGGGCCTTCGGTTAACATACCCAGGGGATACAATAAGAAGGGGAGGACAGTTTATAGTAATGACCCCATCTAACGCTTCAGAAGACTCTGTGGAGGTTAGTATTTTCTGGAGTCGGCTACTGTATGATGAACCAGGCCCAGGGCTGATTAAACAGTTTTTTGAGTGGAGGGCCAGTATTCCTCGGTATGGGGATTACCATTATCCACTAGATCCTATGCATGTTACATTAAACTACACCATCCACGCGGACCAGGAATATGAGGAGAGGTGGGACTCTCTAAAAGAAGGGAAGACAGAAACGATACATTGTCCATTTATCTTTGTAGGTAAGGAGGGAATAGCTGCTATGGTTGTCATGACAGAAGAACAAATGGAGTGGTTCTGCTTAGGAGTAGAAAGTGTGCCTCATGTGACCTTGGGTATTGACAAAGATCATCACGCTCGACAGCTGGGTCCGATGGTAAAGGAAGCGATAGGGTGTGAATACAGGCAGACAGAAATCCCGGGATATTCCACCTCGGAGGGAGGAAAATTTGTCAGACTGAATATTGAAGCATGGGACCAGGTAGTGAATGAGAAAGTAGAAAGAGACCGAGCCATAGAAGGAGAAAATATTGATCACAGAGACTCAGACAAATATCTTTCTAATCTGAGTCCACATATATGGACAACGGGGCCCTATGATGTGGGAGTAATAAAAGGAGAGGTATTTCTAGAATTGGCCAACCCCGGGCAGAAACCAATATGGAGAAAACAATACCGCTTGTCGCCCAGTCAGGAGGAGGGTATTAAAGGAACGATAGAAGGGTTAATGGAGTCAGGGGTTTTAAGGGCGGCACCTGACAGTATGTGGAACACGCCCATCATGCCTGTTCCCAAACAGGGTAGAAAAGACTGGAGGATGGTACACGACCTCCGGGAGATTAACTTGGCTACCAAGACCATCGGGAGACCAGTCCCAGACCCATATGTAGCACTTAGGGCTCTGAGTCCGGAGCACGAATACTATACTGTCATTGATCTGGCAAACGCATTCTTCTGCTTGAAATTAGCTGAGGAATGCCAAGACTGGTTAACTTTCACTTACCAAGCACATCGGTACACATACACTAGATTACCTCAGGGTTATAAGGACAGTCCAGGACTGTTCAATCAGGCCCTTAGCGAAATCCTAATGAAATTAAAGCTCCCGGAAGATGTTACACTGATTCAGTATGTAGACGACCTACTATTAGCAGGGAAAACGCCACATGGGTGCCTGACAGGGCAGCCAAACAGGTTACTGGTTATCATGAACATATACAGGGGATGATTTTGAGGTCCCATAACAAAAAAAATGAATCTGAAACTAAGGAGACTTGTAGCAGATTGAATGACTACACAGATGAGTTTTGTGGAGGAAGAGTGCTGTACAACTGGCTCCCCGCTAACTGGGATGGTCGGTGTGGTCTAGTAACCCTTAATGCGCCAGTGCTGATTGTCAAAAGGCAGGAGGGAGACGAGGATTCCCTAGAATTGCGCCACACAGAGAGTTGGCTGTGGAGAAAAAGGAGGAGTGTTGGACTCTTGGGGCCGGGAGGAAGGAACCCTGATGGGGTATGGATTGATGCCATTGGCCAAGCCCGGAATATTCCGGACGAATTTAAATTAGCCGATGAGATTGCAGCTGGGTTTGAAAGCTTTCCTGTTTTTAGTGCAATATTTCCCATCACTGTAAATAAAAATGTTAATAGGATCAACCTTATTCACTATAATGTCCAGCGCCTTGCAAATTTGACCAGGGACGTTGTTGAGGCAATACATCAACAACTGTCAGAAACTTCCCTTATGACACTTCAGAATAGGATAGCGATTGATATGGTCCTGGCAGAGAAAGGTGGAGTGTGTGCTATGTTTGGAGATCTATGCTGCACTTCTATCTCTAATAACACAGGGCCAGATGGATCACTCACTAAGGGGTTAACGAAACTTAGGGCATTGGCGAAAGAATTAAAAGCCCAGTCTGGAGTCTCCAATCCTGTTTTATTCTGGTTACAGGGAGTGTTTGGGAGATGGAGCACATTGTTAGGACAACTTTTGCTGGGTTTGTTCATTTCTGTATCAATTTTTATCACTTGTGGCTGTTGTTGTATTCCATGCATTCGAACGCTGGTCACGAGGACCATAGAGAAAGCCTTTGCTGACCGTGATGAACTGCCTCCGAAATATCAAGCTGTGCAGGCTGTGGAGCAAGACTATCTCACATTACAGGAGACGGAGAAAGTTGCTGAGATCGATCTGGAGTCTGAAGGGGAATGTGATGGGAAGGAGGGATTGTGAATTAGATTGTTACACATATAATTTTAACCTTGCTTGTAACCTAAATATTATAACCTTGATTGTAGAACAAATATTATAACATTGATTGTAACACAAACATTATTAATCAGATTGTAGACCATATGTTAACTTGGGTATTTACTAATGTACGGGGGGTTAGCTAGTTTTTTGCTTGGGGGCAAATGGGATGAAACTTGTAAACGGGCAATGGGATCGGGGTGACGGATGGGGGGTGTACGCAAAGGAGGGTTGGGGGAGCCCTCGCCCACCAGCCGAACTACCCTGTGAACAGAACCCGTATAGAGCTTGGCAATAATAGGCGAACTAATGTAACGCGGTGGTAGCATAGTCAGGGCGAGATTGTCCTCTAAAGAGGACAAAGGAGGGATTGTAAGGTAAAACATCATGAGATGGGAATGTGTAGGGAGTTACCCTGTACAGGGCAGTAACAAGAAGGGGAGGTGTCCTTGTACTCCTGTTAGGTAAAACATCATGAGATGGGAATGTACAGGGCTGTAACAAGATGTAAATGCATCCTTGTACTTACAAGATAAGAGAGACATTGATGGATTGAGAGGCAGGAAGCTAGCAGGGAAAGGATAGCAACAGTTTTAGTCATTGGACAAGTAATGATATGATGATGTTCTAAGCATGTATCCAAGGGTATAAAAAATCACCATTTTGCTGATAACGGCAGAATGCATTCTCCGACTAACATGTTTAGTCGCAAGTGTTACAATCCGGTAATAAAGAACAAAGAACCCTGATTTCGACTCAGCCTGGTGTTTGTCTCACTCATTCATGAACAAAGCAGACCTAACAGATGGCGGGGTTGTCATATGCAGCAAGGCTAGAAAAACTGGACTTGTATCCATTGGAGTTTAGAAGGATGAGGGGGGACATGATTGAGGTATACAAAATCATCAGGGGGATAGACAGGGTGAAGTCGGATTACTTGTTCCCAATGATGGGGGAGACGAGGACTAGAGGGCATAGTTTAAGAATACAGGGTAAGCCCTTTAGGACGGAGTTGAGAAAGCATTTTTTTACCCAGAGAAGTGTGAATGTGTGGAATGCTCTGCCACAGAGGGTGGTGGAGGCGAATTCGCTGACTATGTTCAAAAGAGAGTTAGATAAGACTCTTGTGGGTAACGGAGTTAAGGGTTATGGGGATAAGGCTGGAAAGGGGTACTGATGGTAATGATCAGCCATGATCTAAAATGGCAGTGCTGGCCCGACGGGCCAAATGGCCTACTCCAGCTCCTATTGTCTATTGTCTACATTTTAAAAAAATCATTCCATGGACCCAGGTTGAACCAGCATTTAATTGCTTAATTGCTCCCTAGAAGATGATGATGAGTTGCTTGTTGAAGAGTGGGTCGTAAACATGGCTTAGCCCATCACAAAGATCCCCCGCCCCCAAACTACCGACCTTGCCTTGGAAAAAAAAGCCAGCACATAAAACACTCACCCAACCCCAACAACATTCATTTGACCCCTCTCCTTTCCGGAAGCAGATTCACAACTACAAGATCACGTATCACCAGATTCAGGGACAGTTTCTTTCACCCCCCACCCCCATTATCAGATTCCTGAACAAACCTCAAAATAATTTTTAAAAATGCTGCCTTTGCTTCATACGAACTGATCTCTCTGTAACTCATTTGTCGTGCAACTTACCTGCTGTACTATGTGTGAGATATCTAACTGATCTGCTCACAAAGTAACTTCCATCACTGCAACTGTGATACATGCTTGAAACAGAAATTTCTCAAAGTGGAGGCTAGAGTTAAACACACGTCCACTAAAGCCCAAGAAAATTCTGGCTCACTTATCCTGGCTGTGATGCATCCATGAACGGCAAAATAGGAAATACTATTTTGACAACACAGTGCAGCTTCTCATCTTCAGACCGGATGCATCACCATTTCATATGGGGGTGTCAATGAACAGTACAGGAAAAAAATTCCAGAAAGTTGTTAACTTGGCCAGTGAGATCACAGGCACCAGTCTTCAGTCCATCAATGACATTTACTAAGAGGCAGGTATCCTCAAGGACTCTCACCACCCAGGCATTGCCTTCTTTATTCTTCTAACATCAGGAAAAGGTATAGCAGCATGAAGACCAAGACACAGCAGCACAAGGACAGCTTCTTCCTCTCTGCCATCAGATTTCTGAATGGACAATTAACCGTAGACACTACCTCTCTTTATCCTATTTTCTTGCACTACAGGTTGTACCTGTGACAAACTATATAAATAATTGGGGCAGGTTTGTAAGTGTATGTCACATTCAAGCACTTTAAAACAGATGTTATTTAAAAATACTGGAGCTCTGCTAATGCTCGACATGTCAGGGCCTCGGAAAAAAGCTTTGGAGAATGCCCAAGAGACTTCACTAATGGAATGTTGTTTTCAAAAAGGCATCAGATTAAAGAATTTGTCGGAGCCGCAGACTGTCTGGGGTGGAACTTGCTATTCTAAGAGGGTCATGTGGTTTTCAAGCAGAGAGAGTAAAACAGATTTTCTGAGAGAGAGAAAGAGAGAGGGGGGGGGGTGAAATTCAATTCTGCAGGTTTACAGTCATCAGTAGTTTGATAGATCTTCCCTGCATGGGACTCCTCCAGGTGCTCCCACATTACAAAGGCGTATGGGGTGAGTAAGTTCATTGGTGCATTTGGTCGGCACTGGCTCATGAGAGTGAAGGCCTTTTTCCATGCTGCAACTCTAAAATTTAGAATTTTATATTTAGAATAAACCAATATACCTATAACTTCATCTACACAGGTTCACAGCAAAAGGTTTAAATTAATTTAAGATACTGAATTATAATCCAAGACCAAAGATTGTCATGTATACATACCTGGGGATTGAGTAGTATCTTCGCTGAAAGCGTCACTAAGATCAAAATCATGATGGGTGTCTGAAAGGTAAATGGTAACAGTCACCTACTTTATCTTGCATTTTTTTCCAAAGAGCACGAGGATCAATTTAAGTTCAAATTAAGTCCTGGTTCGATGCACGAGTTGCTCATTGTCTGCAGGCCAGCTTTGGAAATTACAGTCTCTGAACATTACAGCACAGAAACGGGCTCTTCAGCCAACTAGTTTGAATTTGGGCAGAAGGGTTAGCGTAGTGTTCAGCGCAATGCTGTTACAGCCCAACGCTGATGGGGACCTGAATTTTAAAAAGTCTGATGCCTCACACATATTCCAGAATTGCTTTTGAGCAACAATTTAAAGAATCTGAGTTTCAAAACAAAACTGACTGAACTTTAAAATTATTTCCTCAGAATTATGCCTGAACTGTAATGGTTTGATGGCACGCAGCGCAGCCGCACGCAGCGCAGCCGCACACACACTCTCTCACACACACCCACACACAGTCTCTCACACTCTCTCACACACAGTCTCTCACACTCTCTCACACACAGTCTCTCACACTCTCTCACACACACCCACACACAGTCTCTCACACTCTCTCACACACAGTCTCTCACACTCTCTCACACACACCCGCACACAGTCACTCACACTCTCTCACACACACTCACACCTGCACACACACTCACACCCGCACACACACTCTCACACACACTCACACCTGCACATACACTCACACCCACACAAACACACACACATATACTCACTCACACACACTTATACCCACACACACTCATACCCACACACAAGCAAACATACACACACACACACACACACACACACACACACACACACACACACACACACACACACACACACACACACACACACACACACACACACACACACACACACACACACAAACACACGCATTCACACCCACACACTCATTTTTGCATCATGGGGTTAAGACAGAGTTAGGTAAGAAGTGTTATGCTATGAATAGTTATTAAGAAAAAATATTGTTTGGAAGATACCATTGCCTGGATGCTGGTCTAGTAAATAACACCACTCGACTCACTGAGTTCCTCCAGAAAAGTGTGCTTAACTTCAAAATACAGTGTCTACTGTGATGGAATATTTGGGAATGTTTTTGGGAGATAAATTTGTAAAATTAGAGAGGGTTACATACAATCACACACTTTAAAACAGATCTTATTTGAAATTCTCATGAATTCATATTCAGTGGCCTTACCGAAACTATGGAAAATGCTATGCACATTTCACAAGAAGGTGCTAATTGAAATGATGTTATGAAATGAATGGAATGGAATCAGGTCATCTGTGTTGGAGATTTTTCAAGGCTTCTGACCTCTCTGCAAAATGCTCACTCAGAGGTTATTGAGAGGTTTGTTTACCTAAAACTACAGATAGGAGCAGAAGACTGACTCCTGTTGTTTGCTGGAGAAGGTGCGGGGGGAGGGGGGAGGGTTTGCAAGTGAGAGAGAGAGAGAGAGAGAAGGCCATGTGGCTGGCAGTTGGAATATCAGATGGAGAGTAAGACTGAACAGTGTCAGCCAGGAGAAGCTTGTTGGAACTGAAACAGATACTCCAGAGTGGCGGATGGCTGGAAGTGATATCTGTCTGATGTTTCTCTTGGAATATGTGGAACATAAAGGAACTCTGTGGTAGCCTGAAAGAAAGATGTTATCATCTGGAGAACCCTGATGGGGCAAGTTTCATCAGTGAGACATTGAGGTGACTAATGGAGGACCCTCAGTTGTGGAAATCCTGGAACACATCTCTCTCTGCAAACCCTACAAGAACCTTCCTGAGCAGTAAACATTTACCTTCCAAGCACCAAAGACTGGTGAACTTCACACATGTTAAATTCTGTGCACAGTATAAGAATTTCCTACAACTAGTAAACTTGGAAGAATGAGGTGAGATTGAAATGTGAACCAAATAGTTTTTCTTAAATTTATACACTCACTACATTCACGTGGACTTAGAATTAGGAGGGCTAAGTTAAGTTAGTTAAATCTCTGGATTACTCCCTGTGCCACGTGACAGTGTGAATAGAAATAGAATGAGGTGGAGGATTAACACGTGGCTGAAGGGGTGGAGTAAGGGGCAGGGTTTTAAGTTTCTGGATAACTGGGACCTTTTTTGGAGGAAATGTGACCTGTACAGTAAGGACGGGTTACACTTAAATCCCAGGGGAACCAGAATCCTGGCAGAGGTATTTGCTAGGGCTACTCAGGATCCTTTAAACTAGAATGGTTGGGGGGAGGGAACAAAATAGTACAGAGCAGTAAGGAGAAGGTTAGAATGCAAACAAAGAAAGTTTGTAGTAAGTATTTGAATATGGATGGGCAGGTGATAGAGAAAGGAAATGCTCTGGAAGAAGATGAAGGGCAATTGGCAGGAAAAGGAAATAATGTTGTTATTAAAGATGAGGGAAAACAGGGATTAAAAATTGGGAAATCTCTGAAATTCATATATTTTAATGCTAGGAGTATTGTAAAAAAGGTGGATGAGCTGAAGGTGTGGATTGATACTTGGAAGTATGATGTGGTAGCGATTAGTGAGACATGGTTGCAGGAGGGATGTGATTGGCAGCTGAATATCCCTGGGTTTCGTTGCTTTAGGTGTGACAGAGTCGGAGGGGGAAGAGGAGGTGGTGTTGCATTGCTTGACAGGGAGAATATTACAGCGGTGCTTAGGCAGGATAGATTAGATGGCACATCCACGGAGGCTATTTGGGTGGAACTGAGGAGTGGGAAAGGAGAGGTTACACTTGTAGGGGTGTATTATAGACCACCCGGAGGGGACCGAGACCTAGAGGAGCAAATCTGTAGGGAGATAGTAGATATTTGTGATAAGCACAGGGTTGTAATTATGGGAGATTTTAATTTTCCACATATAGATTGGGAAACACATTCTGTGAAAGGACTGGATGGGCTAGAGTTTGTGAAATGTGTGCAAGATAGTTTTTTACAACAATATGTAGAGGTGCCGACCAGAGAAGGAGCAGTGTTAGATCTACTGTTGGCAAATGGGATGGGTCAAGTGACGGAGGTTAGTGTTGGCGAGCACTTCGGGTCCAGTGATCATAATGCCATCAGCTTCAATGTCATTATGGAAAGAGAGAAACCAGGGCCAAGGATTGAGGTTTTTGATTGGGGAAAAGCTAGATTTGAGGAGATGCGAAAGGACTTGCAGGGTGTGCATTGGGACAATTTGTTTTATGGGCAGGATGTAGTAGAGAGATGGAAGTCTTTTAAAGATCAGATTTTGAGAGTGCAAAAGCTTTATGTTCCTGTTAGGTTAAAAGGAGGGGCAAAAGGTTTGAGAGAGCCGTGGTTTTCAAGGAATATTGGAAACTTGGTTCGAAGAAAAAGGGAGGCGTATATTAGATATAAGAAGCATGGAGTTAAGGAGATGTTTGAAAGATACATTGAAGGTAAGAGGAATCTTAAGAGAGGAATTAGGAAAGCTAAAAGAAGGTACGAGAAAACTATGGCAAGCAGGGTGAAAACTAATCCAAAAGAGTTCTACAAATATGTTAATGGTAAGAGTAAAGCTAGAGACAAAATTGGTCCCTTAGAAAATCAGAGCGGAAAACTGTGTGTGGAGCCTAGAGAAATGGGGGAGATATTGAACAGTTTCTTTTCTTCGGTATTCACTAAGGAGAAGGATATTGGGAGATGTGAGATAAAAAAAGCAAATTGGGTAAATATGGGGAATATAGAGATTAAAAAAGGTGTAGTTTTAAGGCTTTTGAAGAATATAAAGGTGGATAAGTCTCCGGGACCAGACGGGATCTTCCCCAGGACATTGAGAGAAGTGAAGGAGGAAATAGCAGAGGCTCTGGCAGTAATTTTCCAAATGTCATTAGATATGGGGATAGTGCCGGAGGATTGGCGCATTGCGCATGTGGTTCCGTTATTTAAAAAGGGTTCAAGGAGGAAGCCTGGCAACTATCAGCCTGTAAGTTTGACGTCTGTGGTAGGTAAATTAATGGAGAAAATTCTTAGAGATAATACTTATAAACATCTGGATAGACAGGGTCTGATCAGGAGCACTCAACATGGATTTGTGGGAGGAAGGTCATGTTTAACCAATCTGATTGAATTTTTTGAAGAGGTGACTAGGAATGTGGATGTGGGTAGTGCAGTGGATGTTGTCTATATGGACTTCAGTAAGGCCTTCGATAAGGTACCACATGGAAGGTTAGTTAGGAAGGTGCAGTCTTTAGGTATAAATTTTAAGATAGTCAAATGGATTGAACATTGGCTGAAAGGGAGAGGCCAGAGAGTGGTAGTGGATAATTGTCTGTCAGGTTGGAGGCCGGTGACCAGTGGTGTGCCTCAGGGATCTGTATTGGGCCCATTGTTGTTCGTTATATACATTAATGATCTAGATGATGGGGTGGTGAATTGGATTAGTAAATATGCAGACGATACTAAGATAGGTGGAATAGTGGATAATGAAGAAGGTTTTCAAGGATTGCAGAGGGATTTGGGCTGCTTAGAAAAGTGGGCTGAAAAATGGCAGATGGAATTTAATGCTGATAAGTGTGAGGTGCTTCATTTTGGTAAGAAGAATCAGAATAGGACATATGTGGTAAATGGGAGAGCATTGATGAATACAGAAGAGCAGAAAGATTTAGGAGTAACGGTACATCGTTCCCTGAAGGTAGAAACTCACGTGAATAGGGTGGTGAAGAAGGCTTTTAGTATGCTGGCCTTTATCAATCATTGTATGGAATATAGGAGTTGGGAGGTGATGTTGAGATTGTATAAGACGTTGGTGCGGCCTAATTTGGAGTTCTGTGTGCAGTTCTGGTCGCCTAATTATAGGAAGGATATAAACAGAGTGGAGAGAATGCAGAGAAGGTTTACCAGAATGTTACCTGGATTTAAGCATCTAGAGTATAGGGAGAGATTGGACAGATTAGGTCTTTATTCTTTGGAGCGTAGAAGGTTGAGAGGGGATTTGATAGAAGTATTTAAGATTATGAAAGGGATAGACAGAGTGGATGTGGATAGACTATTTCCGTTAAGAGGAGGAAAGATTAAAACAAGAGAACATGAGTTAAGAATTAAGGGGCAGAGGTTTAGAGGTAACATGAGGGGGAACTTCTTTACTGAGAGAGTGGTAGCCGTGTGGAATGATCTTCCGGGAGAAATAGTGGCGGCGGAGTCAATTGTATTATTTAAGAAAAGGTTGGACAGGTACATGGATGAGAAGAAGATGGAGGGTTATGGGCATTGTGCAGGGAGGTGGGACTAGAGAGGGGTGTTTGGTTCGGTGCGGACTAGAAGGGCCTAATGGCCTGTTTCCGTGCTGTAATTGTTTTGTTATGTTATTTATGTTAATAGAGATAAGTTAACGTTTGATTCTGTTTTCATGTTTAAAGATCATTTTTAAAAACTTTTGTTTAAGTTACTTCTTGTTGTGGTGAATATCTATTGCTGCTGGGTTTTGGGGTCCTTTGGGCTCATAACACTGCAGTCTCCTTGTATCTCCAGCAGTCCTGAATGGCTGGAATGAACTCTCCATGAAATATTTAACTTGCATTCCCATAGATTTAGCAATTACTTTCAAAATATTTATGGAAATTAATGGCATC
The DNA here is from genome assembly GCF_036971445.1 of Narcine bancroftii. Classification (NCBI taxonomy): domain Eukaryota; kingdom Metazoa; phylum Chordata; class Chondrichthyes; order Torpediniformes; family Narcinidae; genus Narcine; species Narcine bancroftii. The sequence goes on from NC_091475.1 coordinate 202,261,005, forward strand.
GCTTTTTTATGGACAATGATTTATTGGATGCAAAGGTAGGTGGAGTGACACCTGTGCACACAGGGGGCTAGGGCAGATGTGCAGGAAATGGAGGATATGCAGGTGAAGGCCATGCGGATGGTAGCAGAGGGCTAATGAGCAATTTACAGCCCAATCAATAAAGGTCTTCCTCTTACCTTGGGGTTGAGTAGCATCATCTGCGAGAGCATCATTCAGATCAAATCCGTCACTGTCATCTGAAAGGTAAATGGTAATTGTCACCTATTTAAGCTTGCAGTTATATCCGGGAGCTCTGGGACCATTTTAGTAAATTTGTTACTGGTCCGATGAACCAGCTGGTCATTGCCTGTACACCAGTTTTGGAAACAAGAACCGTGAAACAGTACAGCACATAAACAGGAGGAAGGAGAAGAGTATGTGTCCGGGATGTAATGAGTCCTTGAATATGTTGGCTGCCTCCCTTAGCAGCAGGAGATGTGGATGGAGAGGGAAGATTATGTTACGTTCTAAGCTACATTCATCGCGTAAGCATGTAAATATGGTCCACTGATATTCTGTTCAATGGCACCTACCTGCTGCATCATGGGGGTTTTCACTGAAAGCCTGATTAAGGTCAAAGTCATCCTGCCCTGGAACATAAATAGCAGTGGTCACTTAAATGCACTTAGATCATTTTCCGTTTCATCAGTTAAAGAAACCAGAGGTACAGTTAGCGTAGCGGTTATTGTAGCAAGCGTTAACAGCCCGAGTGGGAATCCAGGGCTTTCTGTATTAGTTTGTATGTTCTCCCCGTGTCTTCGTGGTTTTCCTCCGGGTGATCCGCTTTAGTCCCAGCTTTCAAAATGTACCTGGGTTATATTGTAGTTTAATTGGGGCATTTGGGTGGCACAGGCGCATGGGCCGGAAAGGCCTGTTACCTTTTTGCACGTCTAATTTTTGTTAATTTTTAAAAATTAATTATATTTTCTTTGTGGTGGATAGATCAGTGGGCTCGTAATCCAGGGCTCTGGGCTGAAGATTCAGAGAAATGAATTCAGACTCCATATGGCCTGCTGCAGCTATTTAAATCTGATGATAAACTTCTAATTGTTAGTAATCTAGTGGGTTGCAAAAACTTATCGGGTTCACTAACAGAAGACTGCTCCTCTCACCCAGTGTGGTCTAGCTGCAAAGACAGATCTACTCCATGAGGCTGAGTCTTCGAGTGCTGTGAGTATTCCCAGTAAAATCTTATGAAGGAACAAATTAATGGCTTGCCTTTCTCGACAGAGATCATCATGCTCTTTTATCCTAGAGCGCGAGGACACCCTTTACACCCATGGTTCGTGTGCCGTGGCCAAGCAAGCTGGGACGTGGCAGCGAGGTCCTTGGGTCGTAGGTTTTATATCGAGTGGCCTTCTCCTAGGCAGGTTTCTTACCCGGGCTGGAGGGGCCTGCCTCCCCTCCTAGGTTGGTCCATACTGCCCGGACCGGGGCCGAGGCCGCCGCAGCTCACCCTGTGCCTGGACTGGGGCCGCCGTCTCCCCCTTGCTCCTGCCCGGATCGAGGCCGCCGCCGTCTACCCTTCGCCCGGACCGGGGCCGGGGCCGCTGCTGCTGTCCCTGTGCCCGGACTGGGGCCGCCGCCTCCCACTCCCTGTCCGGACCGGGGCCTCCGCCTGCCTCTCTCGACCGAGGCTGGGGCCGCCGTCTCCCCCTTGCTCCTGCCCTTATCGGGGCCGCCGCCGTCTACCCTTCGCCCGGACCGGGGCCGCCGTTTCCCCCTTGCTCCTGCCCTAATCGGGGCCGCCGCCGTCTACCCTTCGCCCGGACCGGGGCCGGGGCCACCGTCTCCCCCTTGCTCCTGCCCTTATCGGGGCCGCCGCCGTCTACCCTTCGCCCGGACCGGGGCCGCTGCTCCTCTCCCTGTGCCCGGACTGGGGCCGCCGCCTCCCACTCTCTGCCCATATCGGGGCCTCCGCCTGCCTCACTCGACCGAGGCTGGGGCCGCCGTCTCCCCCTTGCTCCTGCCCGTATCGGGGCCGCCGCCGTCTACCCTTTGCCCGGACCGGGGCCGGGGCCGCTGCTGCTCTCCCTGTGCCCGGACTGGGGCCGCCGCCTCCAACTCTCTGCCCGTATCGGCCGCCGCCTCCAACTCTCTGCCCGTATCGGCCGCCGCCTCCAACTCTCTGCCCGTATCGGGGCCTCCGCCTGCCTCACTCGACCGAGGCTGGGGCCGCCGTCTCCCCCTTGCTCCTGCCCTTATCGGGGCCGCCGCCGTCTACCCTTCGCCCGGACCGGGGCCGGGCTTCGCCAGCTCTTCAGCGCTTGACGTCCTGCTTTGCGGAAACTGCCAAAATGTTTGGCCTGGAAGTCAGCCTGAAGAAAACTGAGGTCCTCCATCAGCCAGCTCCCCACCATGATTACCAGCCCCCCCACATCTCCATCGGGCACACAAAACTCAAAACGGTCAACCAGTTTACCTATCTCGGCTGCACCATTTCATCAGATGCAAGGATCGACAATGAGATAGACAACAGACTCGCCAAGGCAAATAGCGCCTTTGGAAGACTACACAAAAGAGTCTGGAAAAACAACCAACTGAAAAACCTCACAAAGATAAGCGTATACAGAGCCGTTGTCATACCCACACTCCTGTTCGGCTCCGAATCATGGGTCCTCTACCGGCACCACCTACGGCTCCTAGAACGCTTCCACCAGCGTTGTCTCCGCTCCATCCTCAACATCCATTGGAGCGCTTACATCCCTAACGTCGAAGTACTCGAGATGGCAGAGGTCGACAGCATCGAGTCCACGCTGCTGAAGATCCAGCTGCGCTGGATGGGTCACGTCTCCAGAATGGAGGACCATCGCCTTCCCAAGATCGTGTTATATGGCGAGCTCTCCACTGGCCACCGTGACAGAGGTGCACCAAAGAAAAGGTACAAGGACTGCCTAAAGAAATCTCTTGGTGCCTGCCACATTGACCACCGCCAGTGGGCTGATAACGCCTCAAACCGTGCATCTTGGCGCCTCACAGTTTGGCGGGCAGCAACCTCCTTTGAAGAAGACCGCAGAGCCCACCTCACTGACAAAAGGCAAAGGAGGAAAAACCCAACACCCAACCCCAACCGACCAATTTTCCCTTGCAACCGCTGCAATCGTGTCTGCCTGTCCCGCATCGGACTTGTCAGCCACAAACGAGCCTGCAGCTGACGTGGACTTTTACCTCCTCCATAAATCTTCGTCCGCGAAGCCAAGCCAAAGAAGAAGTACTGATTTGATGCACACGTTGCTCATTGTCTGGAGGCCAGTTTTGGAAATTAGAATCACTGAACATTTCAGCCCAACTAGTTTGAATTGGGGCAGGATGGTGAGCATAGTGTTGAGCGCAACACTGATACAGCAGCAGCGATGGGGACTTGGGTTTGAATCCCGCTCTATGTAAGGAGTTTGTACATCCCCCCCCCCCCACCCTCCGTGTCTGCGTGAGTTTCTTCCGGGTGCTCTGGTTTCCTCCCCCTGTTCAAAAATGAACTGAGGGTTGTAGGTCAATTAGGTATAAATGGGCAGTACGACCTTGAGGGCCAAAAGGGCCGGTTTCCGTGCTCTATGTCTAAATTCAAAAACTACAAATTTAGTCCACGCCACACTATTATTCTGCACACTCCCACTGACCTGCTCCGGATCATAGCCCTCCATCCTCCTCCCATTCATGTATCTATAACATAATAACATAACATAACAATTTACAGCACGGAAACAGGCCATTAGGCTCTTCTAGTCCGCACCGAACCAAACACCCCTCTCTAGTCCCACCTCCCTGCACAATGCCCATAACCCTCCATCCTTTTCTTAAATAATACAATTGACACCGCCGCCACTATTTCTCCCGGAAGCTCATTCCACACGGCTACCACTCTCTGAGTAAAGAAGTTCCCCCTCATGTTACCTCTAAACCTCTGCCCCTTAATTCTTAACTCATGTCCTCTTGTTTTAATCTTTCCTCCTCTTAACGAAAATAGTCTATCCACATCCACTCTGTCTATCCCTTTCATAATCTTAAATACTTCTATCAAATCCCCTCTCAACCTTCTACGCTCCAAAGAATAAAGACCTAATCTGTCCAATCTCTCCCTATACTCTAGATGCTTAAACCCAGGTAACATTCTGGTAAACCTTCTCTGCACTCTCTCCACTCTGTTTATATCCTTCCTATAATTAGGCGACCAGAACTGCACACAGAACTCCAAATTAGGCCACACCAACGTCTTATACAGTCTCAACATCACCTCCCAACTCCTATATTCCATGCAATGATTGATAAAGGCCAGCATACTAAAAGCCTTCTTCACTACCCTATCCACGTGAGTTTCTACCTTCTATCCAAATTTTTCTTGGAATGAGTAAATTCTGCAAAAAAACAAATGCTCTGTTCTGATTGTCACCTTCATTTTCATCCTATCTACTCAAAATATCCTTTCAGCCCTTTTGCCCGTGCCGCCCTGTAGGCTCTGTTTCCATTGTCCTTTACTGATCTGCAGAATAAAACTTTTCCCTCACCTCTGTCTCAAATCTGTAATTTGATTCTGTAAGACTTCTTCATATCCATCCTGTTAAGTCCCAAAGCATCTCAAACGTTTTGATCAAGTCCTCTCGCACTCTTCCAAACTCCTGTTGATGCAACTCGTGATTCCCATCTAAAAGCCCATCTACCCCAACCTATCAAAACATTGCTATCCTTCTTCAAATAAGTAGACTACATTACTGCAGATGTGGTCCCACCAGCACCCTTTATGACTGTAATAGAGCCATTCTACCTTTGTGTTCAATTCCCCTAGCAATGTAAAATAACCACCAGCACCCTTTATGTCTGTAATAGAGTTATTCTACCTTTGTGTTCAATTCCCCTAGCAATGCAAAATAACCACCACCCTGAAGTCCTATAATTTCCTCATCATGCACCATTTCAGCAGACTGATCCTTAATGACTGATACTCTACGATGTTCATATCCCCTGCATCTTTGCTAAATCTCACCAACTGGCCTATTAACAAGAACACTGCTTTGAGACATGACCGACACTCTTGCACCATGGCACATCCCCCTTGGATTCATTTACATGATACTCACAAGCACACATCAAAGGTTTAAATTAATCTAGCCCACTGATTAAAGTCTAAGACCAAAACTCTTAACGAAAAGGCTCTCCTACCAACATAGTTCCATTTCCCTGAATTCGCTGAATGGACTGATCTATGCCAATTAAAGTATTAAGTTTATCTGTCCAACTTCACCTCTCCCCTCTCCACCATTGCCCACTATCCACAATTCCATCCATCCCACCCATTCTACCAGCTCTTTCTCCTTCATACCATCAATCGTGACAAAGAGTTCTGGCCCGCTACATTGACCATTCTTTTTTGGTTTAGACACAAGAACACTCACAGACACAGACCCTTACACACAGAAACCATCTTGGAATTAGAAATGGCTGCTAAATTCATTGATTAGTGGAAGCTGTGTAAACAGCCATCAAACAAGCAATCGTCCATTGAAATAATGAAGACAATGAATGTTTACTCAGAGAAACAGCTGTATTTACAAGGAAGCCATTCATGGCTTCATCAACAGACAAATCGGAAGCACAGGCTTGTAAAACTTTTGGAAAAGATAAAGTAATATCCTTTTAGCATATAGATGTGACTTCAAAGACAGCAATGAAGTCATGTCACATGATTAAAGACACTTCCCGTGAACATATTTCTGAAACCAGAGACAGTAATATGTCTTGACCATCCTGTAAATCACAAAGGATTGAAATGCTGTAACATTCCATGAGTAGGGCAGATTGACAATGGCTGCAGAAGGGATGACTACTTTGCTATTTCTCTGAGGGGGGGGTAGAGAGAGAGAGAGAGAGAGAGAGAGAGACAGACAGAGAGGTGCTGCAGTGGCATTTTAAATAGTCAATTGTGACTGACCCAATTCTGGGGATAGGAAAGCAAGATCATCCCTGCTTCTGAATCATAACCTATTGTAATAGTTACTTCGACAGAGTCAAACGTGAATTTGTGAAATCATCGTGGAAGAAAACAGAAGTAATGAAACCTCCATGCAAGGTGGGGTGGGTGGGAGGGGGGTTGGAAATCATTCGGATGATGAAAGATTTTTCTGAGACTACTCGACAAGAAGCTTGTGAATTTTAAGAAATCTGATGCCTCACACTTACTCCAGATCTGCTTCTCAGCAACAATTTAAAGATTCTGAGTTTCAAAAACAAAGCTGACTGAACTTTAAAATGTTCTCTTTAGAATTATGCCTGAACTGTAATGGTTTTGGTTTTGCCACACACACATTTTTGCATCGTGGGGTTAAGACAGGGTTAGGTAAGAAGTGTTATGCTATGGATAGTTATTAAGAAAAAATATTGTTTGGTAGATACCATTGCCTTGGTGCTGGTCTAGTACATAACACCACTCGACTCACTGAGTTCCTGCAGCAAAGTGTGATTAACTTCAAAATACAGTGTCTGCTGTCTCCTTGTATCTCCATCAGTCCTGAATGGCTGGAATGAAATCTCCGTGAAATATTTAACTTGCATTCCCGTAGATTTAGCAATTACTTTCAAAATATTATGGATATTAATAGCGTCGTTTTATTGGGACAATGATTTATTGGATGCAAACTGGCCAGTAAGGACAAGGGGAATCCTCTCCTTGTTGCACCTGGGGACACAGGGGGCTGGAGCAGATGTGTTGGAAATGGAGGATATGCGGGTGAAGGCCATGTGGATAGTAGCAGAGGGCTCATGGGCAATTTACAGCCCAACCAATAAAGGTCTTCCTCATACCTTGGGGTTGAGTAGCATCATCTTCGAGAGCATCATTCAGATCAAATCCATCACTGTCACCTGAAAGGTAAATGGTAATTGTCACCTACTTAATCTTGCAATTATATCCGGGAGCTCTGGGACCATTTTAGTAAATTTGTTACTGGTCCGATGAACCAGCTGGTCATTGCCTGTACACCAGTTTTGGAAACTAAAACCATGAAACAATACAGGACATAAACAGGAAGAAGGAGAAGAGTATGTGTCCGGGATGTAATGAGTCCTTGAATATGTTGGCTGCCTCCCATAGCAGCAGGAGATGTGGATGGAGAGGGAAGATTATGTTACGTTCTAAGCTACATTCATCGCGTAAGCATGTAAATATGGTCCACTGATATTCTGTTCAATGGCACCTACCTGCTGCATCATGGGGGTTTTCACTGAAAGCCTGATCAAGGTCAAAGTCATCCTGCCCTGGAACATAAATAGCAGTGGTCACTTAAATGCACTTAGATCATTTTCCATTTCATTAGTTAAAGAAACCGGAGGCACAGTTAGCGTAGCGGTTATTGTAGCAAGGGTCGTCAGCCCGGGTGTGAATCCATTGCTTTATGTCAGGATGTTCTCCTCGTGTCTGCGTTGGTTTTCTCCGGGTGATCTGCTTTCCTCCCAGCTTTCAAAATGTACCCGGGTTACACTGTAGGTTAGATGGGGTGTTTGTGTGTCATGGGTCAGAAGGGCCCGTTACCGTGCTGTAGGTCTAATTTTTTATTTCAAAAAATGAACTCTATTTTCTTTGTGGTGGATAGATCAGTGGTCGAGTTAATCCAGAGCTCTGGGCTGAAGATTCAGAGAAACGAATTCATACACCACTGCAGATATTTAAATCTGACAATAACCTTCTAATTGTCAGTAATATTGACCACAAATCTAATGGATTGGGGAACCTGATCAGGTTCACTAATAGATAACCGGCCCCCTCACCCAGTGTGGTCTAGTTGCCAAGCCAGATCTATTCAATGAGGCTCTTCATCTTCAAGGGCTTGAGGTTTTCCAGTAAAATCCTATGAAGGAGCAAATTAATGGCTTGAATTTCTCATCAGAGATTATCGGTACATGATATTAATAGTCTATTGGCCCAGCGTCTTTCCTTTAAAGTCTTGTCTTGTTCTAATACCACTCCTTTACTCCATTCTGCTGTTCCTCTTTTTAAAAATGTAGACCCACAGCTCAGTAACAGCAGCCCATGAGCCTGTGTCACCCAATTACACCCAAATGGCCTACAACCCCGGTACATTTTGATGGGTTGGAGAAAACCGGAGCACCCAGAGGAAGCCTACTCAGACGTGGAGAGCATACCAACTCCTTACAGACAGCACTGGATACCTGTGCAATCCAGATTGTGTTTTTCACACTTATCCAATCGGATGGTTTAATTTTATCTAATCTGCGCTGATTATTAAAGATTTTTTGAGATGTGTGGGCTTTTTTGATCTCGGTCACCTCTTCCAAACATCCATCATGTTTCAGACAACAGCATCTTTCCCACCTCTCAAAATCAATTCTGAAAGCTCAACACAATCTGCTGGAGGAACTCAGTGGGTTGAACAGAACATGTGGGAGAAAACAAACTGTCGACTTTACGTGTCAGAACCCTTCATCTCTGTTGAGACCACTCTTGGAGTACAGGGAGGTCCCTGAGGATTCGGGGGAGGTCCCTGAGGATTGGAGAGTGGCTGATGTGGTGCCGATTTTTAAGAAGGGAGGGAGGGAGGGAGAAAACGGGAAATTATAGACCGGTCAGCCTGACGTCGGAGGTGGGGAAGATATTGGAGTCTATCATAAAAGGAGTAATAGCAGAACACTTAGGCAGAAATAATAGTATAAGGGCTAGTCAGCATGGATTCCTTAAGGGTAAGTCATGCTTGACTAACCTTATGGAATTTTTCGAGGATGTGACAAAGAGGGTGGACTTGGGAGAGCCAGTGGATGTGGTGTATTTGGACTTCCAGAAGGCCTTTGATAAGGTACCGCACGGGAGACTAGTGGGCAAGATCAGGGAGCATGGAATTGGAGGTAAGGTGCTGACATGGATAGGAAATTGGTTAAGAAATAGGAAACAAAGGGTTGGGGTAAGCGGGTCTTTTTCAGGATGGCAGGATGTGACGCGTGGAGTGCCGCAGGGATCGGTGTTGGGTCCTCAGTTGTTTGTAATTTATGTAAATGATTTGGATGAGGGGATTATTAATAACTTGAGCAAATTTGCAGATGACACGAAACTGGGTGGCGGTGTGGGGTGTGAGGGGGATGTCAGGAAAATGCAGAGGGACTTGGACAGGTTGGGGGAGTGGGCTGCTGAATGGAAGATGATGTTCAATGTGAGCAAATGTGAGGTTATCCATTTTGGGGGCAATAATAGGAAAGCTGAGTATTATTTAAATGGCGACAAGCTAGGGAGTGGGGAGGAGCAAATGGATCTGGGAGTACTTGTTCACCGGTCACTGAAGGCTAGCATGCAGGTTCAGAAAGCTGTGAAGAAGGCAAATGGCATGTTGGCTTTCATAAAGAGGGGATTGGAGTATAGGAACAGAGACGCCCTTCTACAGTTATACAGGGCCCTGGTGAGACCCCACCTGGAGTATTGCATCCAGTTTTGGTCTCCAATTTTGAGGAAGGACATACAAGCTATAGAGGGGGTGCAGCGCAGATTTACAAGGTTAGTTCCAGGGATGGCGGGGTTGACATATGCTGAAAGGCTAGAAAAACTGGACTTGTATCCGATGGAGTTTAGAAGGATGAGGGGGGACATGATTGAGGTATACAAAATCATCAGGGGGATAGACAAGGTGAAGTCGGATTACTTGTTCCCAATGATGGGGGAGACGAGGACTAGAGGGCATAATTTAAGAATACAGGGTAGGCCCTTTAGGACGGAGATGAGAAAACATTTTTTTACCCAGAGAAGTGTGAATCTGTGGAATGCTCTACCACAGAGGGTGGTAGAGCCAGATTCGCTGATTATGTTCAAAAGAGAGTTAGATAAGACTCTAGTGGGCAAAGGAGTTAAGGGTTATGGGGATAAGGCTGGAAAGGGGTACTGATGGTAGTGATCAGCCATGATCTGTAAAATGGTGGTGCTGGCTCGATGGGCCGAAGGGCCTACTCCAGCTCCTATTGTCTATTGTCTAAAGTGAAGGGAGGAAAGTTAAGGGGAGACATCAGGGGTACCGTAAGTTTGTTAAGCAGAGAGTTGTGGGTGTCAAAAATGCCTTGCTATTAATCATGGAGGAGGCTGAAATATTAGGGGAATTTAAGAGATTCTTAGACAGGCACACGGATGAAAGAAAAATAGAAGGTTACAAGGTAGGGAAAGTTTAGGTTTTTTTGAGGAATATACAGGTCGGCACAACATCAAGGGCTGAAGGGCCTGTCCTGCGCTTTTGTGTTTTATGTTCTGTCAGGTCAGTGGTTGTGGAAGCTGGTAATAATGAGGACAGGGTGGGAGGGATAGAAACAGGGAACAGTAGGGGATTGGTGGACCAGGAATGCTTACGGGCAGAGGCAATTGACTGGCAGATGCGAGATAGAGAGGGATAGAAGTAATTTATTTCAACCCCCCTTCCAATTTCTACACCAAACTCTTTTATCCTGAGCTGTGTTCACTCCCAGAGGGAAGTCTAACATAAACTAGAGGAACAACACCTCATCATCTGCCTCAGTAGAATACAGCCCGTTGGTATGAACATAGACATTTCTAATTTCAGGTAGTAGGTATAAATCACCTTCCTCCAACTCACTCCTTCGCTTCTTTTTCTCAAATACTTCATTGACACAAATACATCGAGTTAATCAAATAAATTCAAAACATGAACAGCAAGACAACTACAGATCTATATTCAAATGTTTCCATCACAAAACCCCCACATGTTCCCTTTTTAAGGACACCCGAGTGTGATCGTACCTCCAGAAGATGGCTCGCTCATCACTGCAGGTAGAGCGATTAAAGAGGGTGAGGCTAAATTGAAGCTAGAATGTGAGGAGCAGGCCACTTCAGAAAGGCAACGAATGGCTGCAACTTGTACGTGTACTCCACGTACACATACACTGTCTCCTCCATCTGGCAGAAGTGACACCCAGCTGGGAGATCTGTGTACCAACTTAAAAACTTGCTAGAGGGTACCGCTAAATGCAGTATCATCCACCCCGATCCACACGGACCAGAAACCTGCATAGGGGGACCGCCACTGAGGTACTCCCTGTCAAGCATATAGTAAAACCGAATGCCTATGAACAAGGGCGAGGAAGTGTAAGGTATGGAGCAGTCACCTATACAGGAACTTCCTACCCACCTCTCAGAATGGCATAGTAGGCATTGACGAGAGATGGCTCAGATTGTGTGGGGCAGGTTCTCGGGTGAGACCCCAGGGCCTGTGTTCAATGAGCAATTCCTGCTGAGCAGAGGTGAGTCCAGCCAGAATCATTTCCCCCATCCCTGGCCAACCTCTTCCCCCAATGTGGCATGGCTGGGGCAGGTTGATCCCACGGGACACTGCCACCTGCCAGTGCATTGTAATCTCAGCCAGAGGCAAAACATGTTACAGACTTTCAGTAGGTCCTGTAGTAGATGGCCACTTCCTTTGCTTCTCTGTCATCTGCCATCTCTCAGTCAACTGCCTCTATCACCCTGATGTACCAATCCCCACTGGCCCTGGTCCCATCAATCCCACCCATTAAACCTACTTGCTTTCCTCACACTCTCAGTCCTGACATAAATGTTCAGCCTGCTAGACTGACCATTCTTTTTTCTCTCACTAATGCTGTTCAACTCGCTGAGGTCCTTTAGCAGACTGTGGTTAACTTCAAAATCCAGAGTCTTCAGTCTACTTCTTGTCCCCAGCAGTTATGAAACACTTGGAATAAACTTTCCATGAACGTTTTAACTTGCCTTCTTGTAGATTTAGCAATTACTTTAAAAAAAATTATGGATAGACATGAAGGAATTGTATTATATTAATCTTTATTTATTTTATATATATTTATTTATTTTTTAAATTTTAGTAAAGTTATTTTTGGAGTTGCAAAGTGTGGTAAGCAACCCCAATAAAACTGGAAGTGTTTGTTCATTGGAATATCTAGGACAATGGGGTTACTCAAGGAGGACATCTAATTAAACAGAAGGCCCTTTACTTATTTACCTATTGTGGTAAACCACTGTTTGTATATTTAAATGTCTGGGCACGCTCATTGGCTGACTCTACCTGTGACCCCTCCCACAGAATAAAGGTGACTGATCCACAGTCCCCTCCCCAGTTCAGGGAGGTCAACCAGCATGGATGTGGCTCCATCCTATTGTTAATAAAAGCCTAGCAAGTTTTATATAACTTCCAGTCTTTTGGAGTTATTGATGGTATATCACCTATGTTGTTAAAATGGAGACTCTGATAACATCTGTTTCAACAAAAAGAAAAATGGGTTTTTGCTTGTGGTCAGAAAACTTTGGGAAAAGATAAAGTCATATGCTTTCAAAGTAACTTTGAAATAAGCTTGGAAAGACAGGAATGATGTCATGTCATTTGATAAAGATTCTTGAAGACAGAAAGCATTTTTGAATATTAAGGAACTAGTTTCAAACTGAAGCCAGAAGATGCCATACCATTCTGTAGGTAACACAGGATTGAAGAATGTGCCTGGCCATCCTGTAATTCACACACAGGCTTAAAAAACAGTAGCCTCTACAGAGAGAGAGAGGTGCTCTTCTATATTGTATTCTCTTTATCATGGGAGACACACAAAATTAGTGGCAATGAAGAAGAGCCACTTCACTGTCTCTTTTCAAAAAGAGGGCAGTTCTACTGTGTCCCATTTCTACATGGCGCTTTTTTGTAACCCTTGCCTGGGTTTGTTGAGATCATCGTGGAAGAAAACAAGTTCTGAAACCTCCATGGAAGAGGGAGAAATTATTTGAATGAATAAACAATTGTCTGAAAACTACGCTACAAGAAATTTGTGAGCTTCTGGAACTCCTGATTCCTCAGATCTCCTCCATAATTCCTGTTCAAAACCATTTAAAGAATCTGAGTTTCAAAACAAACCTGACTAAAGTTTAAAATCATCTCTTCAAAATGAAGCCTGTACTGTAATGGTTTTGTTTTTGCCCTCACCCACACATACATTTGCGCATAGTTTAACGTTAAGTAAGAAGTGTTAAGCTATTAAATAAAAGTTATTGTTTTGAATATACCATAGCCTTGGTGAATTTCTGCTGGTTTAGTTTGTAACAATAGCATAAATGAGCAATTAACAGCCCAATCTGTAAAAGTATTTCTTCTGGATACATACCTTGGGGTTGAGTGGCATCATCTTCGAGAGCATCACTCAGATCAAATTCATAACTGTCACCTGAAAGATAAATGGTAGTAGTCACCTACTTAAGCTTGCAGTTATATCTAGGAGCTCTGGGGCAATTCAATACACAAGCTGCTCATTGCCTGCAGGCCAGGTTTCGAAATTAAAAGCATAGAACATGGCTGCACAAAAATGGGCCCTTCAGCCCATTTTGTCTATGCCAAATGATTATTTTTCCTAGTCCCAATGACCTGCACCAAGACCATAGACGTCCAAATCCCTCCCATCCGTTCACCTGTCCAAATTCTTCTTGGCACAGGTAGATTCTGACAAAACCAGGTTATAACACAAACAGCAAGCTCCCACCTATAGCCACTTGCTAGAAACACCCATCCACAATGAGAACACAGGGATGGAGCATCACCACATGGCTTCTCGAGCATACTTTTATCTGATTGTAATCTCAACTCTGCCATCACATAATCTTTCACATACTTTGCTTATTGCCTTACTTTGCTATTACATCAACTGAAACAATTTTTTGCAGACCCTGCTTCCATATAACCATATAACCACTTACAGCACAGAACAGGCCAGTTCGGCCCTACTAGTCCATGCCGTCACAAATTCCCACCCTCCTAGTCCCACTGACCAGCACCCGGTGCATACCCCTCCAGTCCTCTCCTCTCCATGTAACTATCCAGTCTTTCCTTAAATGTAACTAATGATCCCGCCTCAACCACGTCTGCCGGAAGCTCATTCCACATCCCTACCACCCTTTGCGTAAAGAAATTTCCCCTCATGTTCCCCTCATAATTTTCCCCCTTCAATCTTAAACCATGCCCTCTAGTTTGAATCTCCCCCACTCTTAATTGAAAAAGCCTATCCACATTTACTCTGTCTGTCCATCGCCCTTTGAAATTTGCTCGTCTTTAGACAGCCAGAGAAAAAGCATTACCTCACCTTAATATGATCCCACAAGGCCCCTTCACATCCATCTTGTTAAGATCCCAAAGTATCTCAAATATTTTGATCGTTCTTTCTTCCTCTTCCATGTTTTAATTGACTGTCATAAAAATTGCCTGTCCCATGCTATAGAATAGTAACCAAAAATAAATAAGCCTTTTGTTGACAACATTGCTTTTTTTCAATTTAAAATGGTCCACAGAGTACATATGTCAAAAGTTAAATTATCTCAATTTTATTCTGATATAAACGCTCAACGTGACAAATGTAAAATTGCTGAGGCTTCTTTGATTCACATGTTTTTGGACTTGCCCAAGTTTTGAAAAATTTTGCAAAGATATTTGTCAAACATCATCAGTGATTCTTAAGGTTAAATTCGAACCTTCCCCTTTAGTTGCTCTTTTTGGATCATTTCAAGATGATGACGTTTCACTGACTTCAACTCAAAATTGAATTTTATCTTTCGCTTCAGTGATGGCCAGATGTGGAATTTTGATTAAATGGAAAGATAATATTCCTCCTATAGTTAAGTGATATTATGTCTTCTTTAAGTTTAGGGAAAAATTGATATCCCATTAAAGATTAAATACTAATTTCCTAAAGACATGGGACCCTTTTATGGACCATTATTATAATCTAAAGCAGTGGTTTTCAAACTGCCCCTAAACTTACATTCTATTTAAATAATCCCTCTGTGCTTAGTAAGGGATTGCTTAAGGTGGTATGTGAGTGGGTAGGGAAGGTTCTAAACCCAATTATTTGGCTTGAGAAGAATCTTCATTGGCCCATTTCCTTTGGAGTGATAACGAGTCAATGAGGTACGATTAAAAAAGTGGTTTTCAAACTTTTTTCTTTCCACTCACATCCCACTTTAAGCAATCCCTTACTAATCACAGAGCCCCTATGGCATGGAGATTGATTAGGGTGGAATGTGAGTTCAGGGGAGCAGTTTGAAAACCACTGCTCTAAAGTTTCAGGGTTGTTATAAGCTTTGATGCTGTGCTGTCTATTTCCAAGTTCTCATCACTTGATACCCACATTATTTTGTTTCCCATCCTTGTATAGTGGTGGGGGATTTGAATTAATGAGGGTGTTTTTCTTTTTCTTGTAATTTGTATTTCAATATAAAATTGTGTTGTTTATTTCTTGGTATTATTGCAAACTTCAATAAAAAAATATCTTGAAAAGAAAGAAAAAAAATACATAAGTAGTGCAAAAAAGAAGTGAGTTACTGTCCATAGATTCATTGTCCATTCAGAAATTTGATGGTGGAGGGGGAAGCTGTATTTGTAATGTGTCCTCAGGCACCTGTACCTCCTCCTCCTCAATGGCAGCAGTGAGAAAAGGGCAGGGCTTGGGTGGTGAGGGTCCTTGATGATGAAAGCTGCTTAGACGGATGCCCATGATGGTGCTGGCCAAGTTTACAACCCTCTGCCGCCTTTTCTTGTCCTGTGCATTGAAACCTCTATACCAGTCAGTGATGCAACCAGTCACGCTAAACCTGTAGAAAAATGTTTAAGAATCTTTGGTGACATACCGAACCTTCTCAAACGCCTAACATAATACAGGCACTGATGAGCCTTCTTCATGATTGCATCAACATGATGGTCCCAGGATAGGTCCTTGGGGGGGGGGGGGGGCAGATGAGAGGACAAGCCAGCAGGTGAGCATGAAATTTGTTGATGAGCACCTGAGCCTACACAGTCATTGATTGCGTCTCCACTCAAAGCCATCAATCTACTCTGATCTGCAATGCTAACGAATTTTACTCCAACGTTTAGTCACAATGTGACAGGCGCAGGACTGAAAAGAGTACTCTGTTACACATGTTCTTGTCTTGCACTTTCCCTTTTTTGGGAAGATCTTTTTCATACCTTATCTTTAGTCCTTAATGTAAATTTGAGACCAAATCCCTTAATTGCCCCATATGGATTAACTAAAATAACTGACTTGAATTTAACAGCCTCTCAAACCAATGTAATCTCCATTACTTCCTTTCTTGCTGGACGTTTAATACTGATGAAATGAAAAGGTGTAGTCCCACCTAATCATACTCAATGGCTCTCCAATATGATGGCATATTTAACTTTGGGGAGGGGAAAAAAAATCAGATGCTCTACCAACGTAATGCTTTTTATTTATTTATGGGACCCTTTTATTAATTATTTTCATAGTTTATAAGATACTCTGATATTGTTTTGTGATTTTAGTCTTCTCTAGATGGCAGTAAATTCTATGCAATAACCAACAACTTCGGAAGGGAAGGAGGTAGATTTTGTAGAAAAGTAATATCTTTTTTTGTCTTTTTCAATTAGCAACTTTATATTTGTTTAAATGCATTTCTATCTTTCTTTTAGTCTGTTTGTTGAAGTACTTTTTTTATAGATAATAATTTTTTTCTACATAGAATTACTACACCTGTATCTTCCTTTTTATGAGCTTACTCCGTTTAATGGTGTTTACTTGTTTATCATTATTGTAACTTAAATTAAAGTATTGAAAGACCCAATTCCAACAAATTTTGTTAATCATAAAATTCAAGTTCAAATGTACTTTCACAATTTTAAATCTATGTATCTTTCTTCTTATTTATTAGTTACTAGACGCTGCCGGTTGCCTGAATTCCGGATATTCTTCATAAATATTTTTAAAAATAAAGCTGTGAATTAGTTACACCTAGTCCTAAGCATGGATTAGTACTGATAGATCTCTGATATTGGTATTGATAACCCCGAGTATAAACTTCTGTTAATCTGTAATATGTCGCCATGTGAAGGAAGTAGCAATATCTTCTTTGGATAACAGGTGTGTAGTGACGTTTCCTTCATTGCATATAGTTATCATTGTCGGTGGTATGCATGGAGCTGGCCTACCCATGGATGACTCCTCCCCCGTGGTCCTGGGCCATAAAGGTCGAGCCACCTTTCCCTCGCCGCCATTCCTATTCTGGGATCCAAGCCAGCAAGGTTCTTCTGTGTATTAAGGCCTATCATTTTCTTAGCTTGTCTCTGTGGTTACTGGTAGTTCCCTACAAGGTGGAAGATCACAAGCAATTGTCGGTGAACCGGAAAATCAGAAGGTGCTGGGGTCGAGTGCAATGCACAAAAGTGGTGGAGAAAGTCAGCAGGTCACACCACATCCATAGGAATTCCTGAAGACGCTGCGGGACCTGCTTCTGTGCACAGCTGCAGGGGAGTAGCGGGAGTTGGCAAATCGCCAGTAGTACAAGAAAGCTCACGTTCAGCACTGTCCAAAGGACAATTAGGAATGGGCCGCACTTGGTGAGCTTGCCATTGGCACCAACATCCTAATCCATCAATAAA
The DNA here is from genome assembly GCF_036971445.1 of Narcine bancroftii. NCBI lineage: Eukaryota > Metazoa > Chordata > Chondrichthyes > Torpediniformes > Narcinidae > Narcine > Narcine bancroftii. Next base: position 202,278,449 of record NC_091475.1, read on the forward strand.
TAACTCGTATCTCAGTATCATCATCCATCATATTCCATTTCATCGCAATTGACAGCAATGGATTGTGTCAAATGCTGTCAAATTTAGACTGATCACATTCATGACTAACAAAGTTCAATTCATGTACAGTAAAACCTCTGGGATCCGGCATTTATAGGGATTGGTGGATGCCAGTTAAGTGAATTTTCCAGTTGCTTGAGATTGCGTGTTGCGTGATTGATGACCTAGGGCAAGGCAGGCTAATTTGAAGCTTCTATGTATTTTTACCCCTTTTTTTTTCCCAGTTGCTGGTGGCTTGAATCTCCGATAACAGGGCTTTCCTTGGATATAAAGATCAAGTGTTAATGTGAATATCATCTGATGTGTCATCTGCTACCCAAGAGGGTGGATTCCTGGTCACTCAAAAGCCACCCTGAATCACGTGAATTTACTCGCTCCACCCATGGTAAAAAGTGGACAGCAATATCCATTGAGAGGGCATCTACGATACGCAGCCTCTATCCTCAAGGACCCTCCTCCATACCCAGGCCATGCCCTCTGCTCGCTGCTACCATCAGGAAGGAGGTGCGGAGCTGGAAGGCGAACACCCATCTTCTTCAAAATCAGCTTGTTCCCCACTGCTATCAAGATTTCAGAATGGATGATAAAACATTTTTTTTTAAATGCAACTTATAGCAATATTTCCACCAGTGACGCTGCTGCAAAGCAATGAATTTTGTGTCACATTCACAACAATAAATTCTGATTCTGAATCAGGGCTTACAAACAGGAATTAGATTGGTGCTTAAGGAAAAATAAATCGCAAAACTGTAGGGGTGTAGTGGGAGACTGGATTGCCGTCCAGAATAATAAAAACACTGCTATGTGCCTTTCTGTGCTGTGACGATACAAAATGTTATTTCCAAAACCACGGGATACCAATACACACTCCAAGATTTAACTTGGTCGGATTTCTCAGAGCATTGCCGAGATCGAACCCCACATACTCCTCTGAAGAGGACATTTTATGCAATCAATGCAGCTTGAAACAACATCAAGATTTTAGATGTTAAAAAGCAACAAAAAAAAAAACCTCAGCCAAACACAAAATATGAACTTTCAAGCACACTTGACAATAGTTGGACTGTTTCAAGCTTGGTATTTCTCCAAGTTTTCTGTTTGAGACTGCAACAGCTATCCGATGGGCCAACCAGGCGTTGTGTACACTCCAGCTGTGAGGGTGGAGATCATTCTTTCCAAAATAGATTCCTCATGAGTAGCTTCACAGCTAATTGCTACAATTTACCAAGACTTGAAATGTTATGAATTAAGAAATGGTAATGGGATTAGTAGATATGGTTATTTGATGGGCAGAATTAAAATAGGTATCTATATGGCTCCACAGATTTCTCAAAGCTCCTTTGCTTTCTTTTACGATTTCTTCAAGTGTGTCATGAAAAGCAAACTTATTCAATGCATCACATGGGGATTACTCTGATCAACATCAGAAGCTACAGAAAGTACTGAGTGCAGCTCAAAACTTCACACAAGCTTCCATCCCCTCCGATGGGATCTATCGACATTTCCCACTGGGTCTTGAAAAGCAGCCAACATACTGAAGGGCCCATCACACCCTGGAGTGAAACGAGATTGTAGACGTTGAGATTGTAGTAAAGACACACAGAAATGTTGGAGGAACTCGGGCGGTCTCACAGAGGTAAAGATATATCACCAACGTTTCGAGCCTGAGCTCTTCTTCAAGATAGAAGCAAAAAGAGGGCAGGCATCTTGATTAAAGAGATTTAGGGGCAAAAATGAGAATGGGAGGAATCCAGAAAACAGCCAAAAGGTGTTAATTTGTTATGATATCTGGAAAGATTTTGGCTCTGTGGAGAGGAGACAGAGACAGACAGACATAAGGACAGAGGGATACATAACAGAACTAGGAGGAAAGAGATAAGGAAGGAGAAAAAGGAGGGGGTGTTCATAACAGAAACAGAGAGGTTGATGTTAATGCCATCCAGTTGGATGGTGCCCAGACAGAAGATAATTTGTTGCTCCTCCAATATGTCTGCAACTTCAGTCTGGCATTTCATGAGACCATGGACAGACATGTCAGCAAGGGAGATCCATGCTATTACAGCGGACAGAGCTGAGGTGCATAATGAAGCGATCTCTCCCGGTCTGTGCCCAGTCTCTCTGATGTCGAAGAGACCACAACAGGAGCACTGGATGCAGTTGATGACCCCTGCAGATTCTCAAGTAAAATATTGCTTCACAACTTTCCTCTTATTATATCCAATTAACATCATTTGGCTGTTGGGGTGGACACCTCCTCTTCCCATTCTACCCCCTTAATCTCTAACCTGCCTGCCTCCTTTTTGGTTATACCTTGAAGAAGGGCTCAGGCCTGAAATATCAGCAATATAAATTGCAGTAAACTAAGATTCACTGGTGGTGTGTTATACTAATGGCCAGCTGCGCCCCATCTATCTGTATATAAGCTTGGTTTCTCGCCTAAACCCTGAGCCCTTCTGAAGACCACTGTAAGATCCTACTCTCAGTTATAAGCTAATAAAAGCATATGTTCTCCTTTCAGTCATGAGAACTTTTATTCGTGCTACAATTTTATTAGCTTATTCCCTAGAAGATGGAAGCGCTACTCAAGCCAGGTACGTTGCTGACAGACCTTCTGTCCCCCGACGCGGCTGAGGAGTTCACGTACTGGCTAGACTGCTTCCAGACCTACCTGAATGCGACCAGGGATGTCTTCCACACTGATGAACTCAGGAGGTCCGCACTCGTTTCGAGGGTAGGAACAAAAGGGTATGCAGTCGACAGGGACTGCACTACATATGATGCTGCCATCGAGGCTTCGAAAGGTCGGTACCTGGTCGAAAAAGGAGGTCCTAGTGAGGCACAGACTCACTCTACGGCGCCAACGGCCAGGAGAGACTATCGATGATTACCTGCTGGATCTGTGGACACTTGCCAAGAAGTGCAGATATGAAGTGGCTACAGGCCATGTTCTTAAGGAAGAACAGATCTGGGACCCTCTAATCGCAGGGGTCCATATGAGGTAGCGACTGTGCGAGTTGGATACGAAGAACCTGGCTAGCCATGTTGAACTGGCCAAGTCGCTGGAAGAGGCCAAGCTCAAGAACGACAAACGACAACCTCGAAGCCAGTGAGCTCGCTCACCCAGGTGACCCCTTCCAAGGACCGGCTGCCCCGGCTACCCCAGCCCTGACAGCTGCCACTATCCGTGCTAGGGAGCACTTTTTCTGTGGCAAGAGCAAGCACCCCCGATCTCGTTGCCCGGCTAAAGACACAGCTTGCTCCAGCTGTGGCAAGAAAGGGCATTAGGCAAGGGTTTTCCACGCGAGGGAAGCCCGGGGAAGTCGATGGGTTGCACTGCTCCCAGATCCGATTCCAGCTCCAAGCCATCTGCCCCAAATTCGCCTGAAACCACTTGCTGCGCTACACCCCGAAGGAGGGTGCTGTGAGAAAATGGTATGAAAAGCCTTGGTGGCCATTTTGCCGCAACTCAAATTCAAACTCAGTGCCATCATTGTCAGATTGACGCCATCTTGCTGCACCACGAGATCGATGCCATCTTGCTGCACCACGAGATCGATGCCATCTTGCTGCACCACGAGATCAACGCCATCTTGCTGCACCACGAGATCGACGCCATCTTGCTGCACCACGAGATCGACGCCATCTTGCTGCACCACGAGATCGACGCCATCTTACCCACGGGCATCCCAGGATGGTGGACCTACTCGAATTCACAAGAATATTGCATAGTACATTTGTCATTTGAGGGGGGAGTTTTGTACAATATGCCTGTACGTACTTGATGAATTGTTTGCTCCGGTGCTGTTGAGTCTGGACTTCCTGTGTCACCTTAAAAGCATGACCTTGGAGTTATTCTGGCTCCCTACCCCCAATAACGGTTCAGAATGGAGGGACTATAAAACCAAAACCCACATGCAGCCTCTCCACACTGAATATCGACACCCCCCCACCCCCCCCCCCCCCCACCACCACCTCTCTTCCCGAATCTGTTTCCCGACTGCAAACCTATTGCTATCAAGAGCAGGAGGTACAGCACAGCAGATCGAGACTTCATAAAGTCTGAGACACAACGTCTACTCAATGAAGGTATCATCGAACCTAGCACCAGCCCGTGGAGAGCGCAAGTGATGGTGGTAAAAGGGGGAAACAAGTCCAGGCTAGTATAGCCAAACTATTAATCGGAACACACTCCTGGGCGCATACCTCCTCCCACGAATTTCGAACATGGTGAATGACATTGCGCAGTATCAGATCTATTCGACCATTGACCTAAAAGCTGCTTATCACCAGCTGCCAATCCATTCTGGGGACCGTCCATATATGGCATTTAAGGCTAACAGTCATCCCTATCAATTCCGGAGGGTCCCTTTCAGAATTACTAACGGGGTTTCTATTTTCCAGAGGCAGATGGACAGAGTGGTCAATGAGTATGGGTTGAAGGCTACCTTCCCCTAACTCAATAATGCCACCATCTGTGGCCATACCCTGGAGGACCATGACGCCAACCTTCAGAGTTTTCTCGACGCAGCGAAAGCCCTGAACCTCACTTATAACTCTAACAAGTGCGTGTTCAGTACTAAATGTCTGGCTATTCTTGGCTACGTGGTGGAGAATGACATCACTGGTCCCGATCCCGATAGGATGCGCCCCCGTTAGAGGTCCCCGATCCCAGGACCGTGAAGGCTTTGAGGAGATGCTTGGGGTTTTTCTCATATTACTCCCAGTGGATCCTTCAATATGCTGATAAGGTTCGACCTCTCTTAAAAGCCACTTCTTTTTCCCCTCTCAGCCAAAGCCCAAATGGCTTTTAACCACATTGAGAAAGCTGCCATGCATGCGGTGGATGAGAATGTATCTTTCCAGGTGGAAAGCGAAGCTTCGGACATGGCCTTGGCTGCTACCCTCAACCAGGCGGGCAGCCCGGTTGCATTTTTTTCTCAGACATTGCAAGGCCACATTAGATTTCATCTGGCCCAACTCCAGTGCTCAAATGAATGGAAGGGGGTTGGGAAGATGGCTTTTATGGCTAGGTAATGGGGGAGGGGTTACAAAGGATCGAATAATCAATGAGCGGGCCAGCCACTTATACACAGAACTGTATATACATATCACCACATGCTGACATAGTAAACTGGAGTCAACATTGGCTATAAGGGAGAAGCCAGAAAAAAGCGGTGGATGGTGCTTCTCAGACTGGAGGCCTGTGACTAGTGGTGTGCCTCAGGGATTGGTGTTGGGACCATTGTCGTTTGTCATCTCTATATATGATCTGGATGATATTGTGATAAATTGGATCAGCAAGTTTGCAGATGATACAAATATTGGAGGTGTTGTGGACAGTGAGGAAAGTTTTCAAACCTTGCAGAGGGATCTGGACCAGCTGGAAATATGGGCTGAAAAATGGCAGATGGAATTTAATGCAGAAAAGTGTGAGGCGTTGCATTTTGGAAGGACAAACCAAGAAAGGACATACATGATAAGTGATAGGGCACCGAGGAGTGTGGTAGAACAGAGGGATCTGGGAATACTGATACAATTGCCTGAAAGTGATGTCACAGGTAGATAGGGTTTGTAAAGAAAGCTTTTGGCATCTTTGGCTTCATAAATCAAAGGTTTGAGTACAGGAGTTGGGATATTATGTTAAAGTTGTACAAGAGATTGGTGAGGCCAGATTTGGAGTATTGAGTGCTATTTTGGTCACCTAACTCCAGGAAAGATATCAATAAGGGTACAGAGAAGATTTACTTGGATGTTGTATGGACTTCAGTCACTAAGTTACAGAGAAAGGTTAAACAGTTTAGAACTTTATTCCCTGGAGTGTCAAAGAATGAGAGGAGATTTGACAAAGCTATTTAAAAGTATGAGGGGAATAGGCAGAGTAAATGCTGGTAGACTTTTTTCCAGGAGTAGGTAAGATGCAAACCGGAGATCAAGGGTTAAGGTTGAAAGGGGAAAAGAGGAACATGAGGGAAAATTTCTTTACAGAGAGTAATGGAACAAGCTGCCAGCTGAAGTAGTGAACGAGGGCTCAATTTTAACATTTTAGAAGAATTTGGATAGATACAGGGATTGTGGGGGGGGGGGGGTCTGGAGGATTATTGGTTGCATGCAGGTCAGAGGGACTAGGCAGAAAAATAGTTTGGCACAGATTAGAATCTGTGCTGTAATATTCCATAGTTCTAAATGACAGGACCCCCAGGAGAGAAAGGACTTGGAATTGCTTCTAGAAAATGGCAACACAAGTGGAGAGGGTGATATACGAAAGTCTGCAGATGCTGTGATTGTAGTTAAAAACACAAATTATTCTGAAGAAGGGCTCAGGCCAACATTTTTATGTTTTTTATGCTCTAGGGTGATAAACAGGCTGTACAGCACATTTTTCTTCATGGGTTCGGTGGGGGGGGGAATTGACTACAAAATTTGGAATGTCTTGTTGCAGCTATAGAAAACTTTGGTTAGGTCACATTTAGGAAAGAGGTGTAGGTGCCACAAGACTCGCACCACCAGGTTCAGTAAAAGCCTCTACCCACCCCTCCCCCCTCCACCATCAGACTCCTCAATGACCAACTCAATCAGCGACTCCTTTAAGGACTCTTATTTTTGCCCTTTATTGGTTTTTCTTTCACTCTCTGCAGTTTGTTTACATTTCTTTATTCTGCCTTTATTTCTTTATTCTGTAATTCTGCCTCGCCCACAGGGGAAAAAATATCTCAGCATTGTACGTGATGCCATGTATACACTCTGACAATAAATCTGAAATTTAGAGTATTGTGTACAGTTCTGTTTGCCACACAGAAAGAATGGAGACTTTGGAGAGGGTGCAGAAGAGGTTTACCAGGATATTGCCTGCATTATGGAGTATTAGCTATACTGCTGGGCAAATTTGGATTGTTTTCCCTTCAGAGGCAGCGGAGTAAAGTGTGGAATGAGCTGCTAGCTGAAGCAGTGAATGTGGGCTCTATTTTTATATTCATGAAAAATTTGGATAGGAGGACATGGAGGTCTATGGTTCGGGTGCAGGTCAATAGGGCTAGCAAAGTAATGTGGCACCATCCAGATGGACCTGTTTTTGTGCTACAGAGTTCTATGATTTGAAATAAAATTGTATACGAATTCAGAGTTCTGGTCGCAGCATTACGGGAAGGATGCGGAGTGATGTAGATAAACAGAGATTTTTCTCCAAGGTGGAAATATCAAATTCTGGAGGGCATAGGTTTAAGGTAGAGGTGATGAGTTTGCAGGAGAATTGTGAGGCACGTTTTCCTTACACACAGTCTGGAATACACTGCAGGAGAAGTGGTGGAAACAGATACGAGAGCCACATTTAAAAGGAACTCAGCAGATCGTGGGAGGTCAAGAACGTCCGAGCCGAAACCCTTTATGGGGACTAGGGGGAATGGATGGACTAAAGTACATTTGGGGTAGCAACTCTTGACAAACCATCATCTGCAATAGGCACATTGCCAGAGAGCATACATGACTTTATCCCTTGCAGGACAGTTTGTCTGTGGCAGGATGAAGGAAGGTGGCATTACTTCTCCCTACCTCCTTTCCACACAGCCCATCTTTGCACCGACAACAACTCACTTGCAGATTAATAGTCTTCCTCTAACAATGCCCGGCCATGCCATTCAGACCATCCAGCTGCACTTTATCAATTAAATCGGTTTTAGTACTTATCTGAATGGGGGAGTGGGAGGGTGGCTCATTTTTTTTTTAGATGGTTCACTCCTTCATCTGCTTATACAGTGTTTCAGTGTGTTCTTGATCCATGGCTTCAAAGTTCAATCAACAACACTGAAGCATTACACAGGCAAACCAATTTTTACTCACGCAAGATTAATTCGCCTGAAGTGATCAATAGCAATAATTACAATGAATCTCTGACCTTTCAAATAGTTTATTAAGACTTGTGTTTTTAAAAACAACATTTAGCTGCATTATAATACCAAAATTGTTAAGGTTATCAAAAATAATTATGACATTTGTTCATTTATTTCATACATTATACGAAAACTATTTCTTAGAATAATATTTGTCCAAAGTTGACTGCGCAGATTTTGATTTTTTTTTCTCATTGTACAATTTACTACAGCTAGCGATTGCTTTTCCTAAACTGCTGCAGACTTCTAGACTTCCCTCCATGTTAGGATTGACATTAAGATAAAAATCTTTGGTGGCCTCAATAAGCTCAAATCCTTTCTGAAAATTTTCTGGAAATTTTTCCAGCAGCGTTTTTATCAGCCCTGGAATTCTTACTTGGTGTAATCTTGCTCTACGTTTAAAGCAGTCAAACCAACAGAAACTTGCTGCAAACGTTCCCATATCCCCTTGAAATTTAATTTTCTTTAAGCATCAAAAGATGCTTTGGTTTGAATGTTTTTTTTTTGTACAAAGTGGTATTCACTTTTGGTTACAATCTTCAACTCAAAGATGAAGTAGCCGTCCCATTTCAATCATTAATGGTCGTCTGTTGCGAGTCATTTGCGCTTAGAAAAACTGAAGCAACTTTACCTTGTTCTTTATATTCATGCTTCTGACTTAAAATTGCATGTAACTTTGACCATGCCCGATTTTCACATCGCTGGCACCGTCTTCATGTGGTTTAATAACTTTGTTTTACTTCTAAAGTAATTGCTTTTCTTTTCCTTTTAACATCACTGTCAGATTCTGTCCCACATTTTCTTTTATCCATGTTTAATAGTCTGACTGGCATTTGCACATATTTTATTTATTCGCACAATCTACTTCTGACTCAAGATTTCCAGAAATTTCTAGAAAGATCTCACAGTAACTGAATACAGTACATCTCCAATTATCTGAAATGGTCAGGACCAGGCCCATTTCAGATAAACGTTTTTTTTTCTGGAGAATTGGCCATTTTTTTTTTTAAAACAGCCCAGAAGCAACAGCAAATCACTTGTAACAGTGTTTAAACAACATCAAACAACAAGGGAAGGCATTTAATCATTAAAATAATGTTAATCCTCACTAAAAAAAAAAATGCTGGACACTGCCGATCAATGACACCTCCTCACTGAGGCCCCGCTCGTGCCAGAAGCCTGAGGGCCCCACTCCTGCCTGGGAGCTTGAGGTCTGTGGCTGCCGCCGCCAGGGGCCCAGGGTCCACTCCACTGCTCCTGCCACCAGGAACCCAAGGTCCACTGCTGTCAGTGCCGGGAGCCCAATGTCCCCGGTCAGTTCGGCACTGAAAAACTTTTTAGATAAATGAGGATTTCCAATATCCTCATTAATCCAATTTAAAAAAAAATTTTGGATAACTGAGGATTTCATTGAATTCGATGTCAGATAATCAGAGTTTTCTTGTAATTACACACGTAATACAGGAAATGGTCACAGTTTTCCAAATCACAATAACTGAATTTCACGTTAACTGAAGTATCGTATGGAGGGGTTTTCCTGCATCAGGTTCTATCTCACTGCTGTTTGTGACAGCTATCTTCTCACAAGTTGTGTGTGTGTGTGTGTGTGTGTGTGTGTGTGTGTGTGTGTGTGTGTGTGTGTGTGTGTGTGTGTGTGTGTGTGTGTGTGTGTGTGTGTGTGTGTGTGTGAGTGAGTGAGAGAGTGGAAGAGAGGGACGGCATATATTTGTGTGTCCGAGAGAGAGAGAATGAGAGGGACAGCATATGTGTGTGTGTGTGTGTGTGTGTGTGTGTGTGTGTGTGTGTGTGTGTGTGTGTGTGTGTGTGTGTGTGTGTGTGTGTGTGTGTGAGTGAGTGGAAGAGAGGGACGGCATACATTTGTGTGTCCGAGAGAGAGAGAATGAGAGGGACAGCATGTGTGTGTGTGTGAGAGAGAGAGAGAAAGAAAGAGAGATTATCATCATATACAGTAATTAGTATAATGTACAGATTTATCAAAATTCTTACCTACTGCAGCCATAAGGAATCCCCAAATGCAATAATATTAATGAACGCTATGGAGGATTCTTGCAAAATGAACTAAACAAACATGCAACTTCACTTTTAACCACATGAAAAGTCGGTTACATTGAAAGCCTTGAGTAATAGATATGAAGCAGAAAAGAAAACAAAGGTAGCCTGGTCCCTGTTCAAAGCATCCACGAGTTTCTGTTGTGGTTTTAGTTGACATTAGACAACTCACATACTTTTTTCCGTTAGAGGAATAGAGAAGAAACTAAAAACCAAAGAGTGATTTCAATGACAATAACAAAACTAATCATTACTTGTGAGCGTGTTTACACTAAAACACACACACACGACGTGATGGTGCGTATCCAACATATAAAATTGACAGAAAAAATAAATCACAACAGCTCTGAAATAGGTCCTTATTTCAAGTGAAACATTATACAACCAGCCATCTCCTCTTGTCTCGACCACAAGGGCTTTGAACAGGCTGTTCTAAGAACTCATAACCGGTCTTCAAAATAGGGTTTTCCCACAAGCTTGCCAGCTTGTCATGTTCCAATCCCCGCTGCCGCTGCTGACTGTAGAACTGAATTTTCTCTCTCTCTCTCTCTCTCTCTCTTTCTCTTTCTCTCTTTCTCTCTCTCTCAGAGAAAACCACACAACCCTCTTAGAACAGCAAACTGCACTCAGACAGTCTGCGGCACCGGACCCAATCTTCTGATTCCGTTCATCTGTTGCTTTCCAAAACAATAATCCATTACTCCTCAGCAGGTCCATTTAACACCTACTTGTGACATCCTTCAGCAAAGCAGTTTCCTTTGCCTTTACAAAGGTCCTGGGAGCCTGGACTGTTTAGCTTGAGCAGTACTCTGGTATTTTAAATGAGATCTGTGTTGTGAAGTGTTTGTGTTTGATTGTGACCTGCACTAAAAAAACGCACAATTTATCTCCTTTAAAACATATCTATATATAATATAAAATATAACATAATCTGTCACAACAAAAAGTGTAAGAACAAGAAAAATATGCTGAACAGGTACAAAGTAATTAAAATGTATCCTAGAATAAACATGAACCTCGCAACTAATAAATAGACAGAATTGTTATATCTCTTGTTCCTGCAGAAAAAAAAACCGAACTGAACCAAACTGTAACTAACTAATCCAAAATCTATACCCCCTAAAATAAAGAGAAAAAGCCACTGGGTTGCCTTAAACCACCAAACGGGTAACGGTAACCGGGACATTGGTGAATTGCCCAACATGTAAATAACGAACTTCAGGAAGAAATTATAAATGTTTTATTTGTTATATACAATATAGTAAACCACTGCATTATTCATTAAACATTGAAATATTCCATAAAAGTGTGCCACTTTTGATCAAACTTAACTTCAGTTTTCAAAACATTACATCTAATCTTCGAGGTTCAATCATGATTTGAGTCGTCCATTGTGCATAACTGGGAGGGAATAGAGTCCCTTCCATCTTAGCAAAATAGACCTTCTAGCCATTAAAGTGGCAAATCTATCACATGGCAATCCGACCCCGATAATCAACTGTTTTCTTCTCATCACACCAAGTAAGCGAATGAGGTTGAATAATAACCAAGAAAATACAGGTAAAGGTATTAAAAATGTCTTTCCAATAGTGACTTAATGCTGAACAGGAGCAAAACATATGAAAAAAAGGAAGCTAATTTATCTTTGGATAAATGTGCTCTATGTACTCTCTTGAAATGAATAAGTGAATGACGTGCACAAATGGAGGAAGAATGGATGAATTTTAAACACTTGGTCCTTATATCCTTGGAAAGAATAGTTTGTAATACACTCTCCCAAGCACTCTTAATTTTAATCATAGAAACGCAAGGTTTTTAGAAATTAATCCATAAATGAATCCCATTAAACACTTTTGACAAGGATTTAACCAGAAAAAAAAAGTCAATACATTTACTATCATGGGAGAATGGAAAAGTAGTAACTTGGTTTCTCAGAAACTCTCCAAATCTGTAAATATATTAAAAAATACTCAAAGGTCATATAACGGCCGTCTACAAATAGATCAAAAAATGAAGTGATAGCCCGTTTCTCTCCATTAATGAAAAACAACAATCAAGGCGAGATGGAGATTAGTCTATAAGAAGCAAAATCCATCGGATTTTTTTTTAGGTATCGACAAAATAGAGGCTTCATAAAAAGTAGCAGGAAGCTTACCCTTGGACAAAGCATCTGATAAAACTGTTAATCACTGAGGAGCAATTAATTGGACAAACAATTTATAAAATTCAACTGAGTAGCCATCAGGGCCAGGAGCTTCTCCTGACTGCAATGCTTCAATTGCTTTAGAAATTTCCTGTAATGATATGCGTTGATCTAGTTTATGTTGCCTGTCTGGCAAGAGCCCTGGAACAAACAAATCCTTCAGAAAATTATCCATATGAATTTATCAGAAGGGGACTCCGACGTATACATTTTTATAAAAAGCTTTAATTGCGTCATTTATTTCTTTATGATCCGCAGTCAGATTCCCATCTTGTTTACAAATTTTGGTAATTTGCCTCTGTATTCAGGCAGTTTTTAATTGATTTGCCAGTGAAATATTTATACTGCCTAATCCTACTGACCAACACCCAGACCATTGCCCTCCATACCCCTCCCATCCTTTTATCTGATCCATCTGCTATGTTTGCTCTTTCAAGAAGAAGAACTTTATGTGGGTTTAGCACTTAACCAACTATTTTCCTTAAGCTGCTTCAACCAACTTCCATAGGCAACCCCCGTTATATGTCACATCCAGTTTCTGACCAACCATGCATATTGCCTGCTGGGAAATGTAGTTCTTTTTAATTGGTTTTTATAAGAAATGCAATACAATGAGGAAAAGGGAACGAAATTGAAAATTCAATATAACATCTGTATATATTAAGATAAAACAACAAAGAATAAACTTGGTCCCCCCCTCCAGTGCAAAAGGTGAAAATTTAAAAAAACCCACCTAACCAAAATAAAATCAATAATTTGGGTGGTGTCGCATTTAAAAAATTGATGAAAGTTTGAACAAGCCTTTTGTGTGTACGAAGGAAATTCCAGATCATTCCAAGAAAACTGGAATTTCCACTTTACAATAATGATCATATTTCAAACTAATTCATTAGCTGCAGGGCATTTGGGAGGACACCACAAGATTACAAAAGTGTAAAAAAACCATCTGCCTGTTGTCAACAGGGGTTGGCTTTGGATCATAGACCATCCACTTACCACTCCAACTCCATCTAAAAGTTTGCAGATAACACAACTGCCATAGCCCAGATCTCAAACAATGAGATGAAGTACAGGAAGTGAAACACGCAAGTCTGCAGTTGCTCTGATTTGGAGGAGAAACACTGAATTGCTGGAGGAACTCAGCAGGTCTTGCATCATTCATAGGTGGTAAAGATATATAACTGACATTTCGAACCTGAGCCCTTCTTCAAGCCACTTGCAAAAAGCAGGCAGACGCTGGAATCAAACAGCTGGGAAGAAGGGAAGTAAGGGCATTGGGAGGAGATGGACAGACAAAAGCTGATAATAGACAGGAGGGCATGTGAGGAAAGGAGAGAATCGATTGGGGAGGAATGGCTTCTATGAATGAAGAGCTGAGGAGAGGAGACAGAAAGAGGAAAGAGAAAGAGAGCACTAGGGGAAAGGAGAAATAAGGATAGATGGGGGAAGGGGGGTGTAACAGAAACCGGAGAAGTCGATGTTAATGCCATCCAGTTGAAAGGTGATCAGAACAATTAACAGGTATTGTTCCTCTAATTTGTGGGTGGTCTCAGTCTTGCAGTGCATTGGACCATGGACAACATTGTCGTCATGGGAAAGGGGCGGGAGGTACAGGAAGCCGACAGAGAGTCACGAGTCATGGTATCAGAATACCAACTGCCTCACAATGTCAGCTGAATGAGGGAGCTGGTCTTTGATGTCAGGAAACAGAGAGGAGCTCCTGTTCCTGCATATACCAGCGGTGCTGAGTTGGAGAAGATGGAGAGCTTTAAGTACTGAGGAGTAAGTGTACATGACACTTCCCAGCTTTTAATATTTCTCAACTGCAAAACATGTCAGCTTCTAAGAGAAGTAAGCTTCGATATTCCAATGGTCTCTTATTCATCCAAATAAATCAATATATTACACACCCTCCCCACCCTGCATAAAAAGAAACCTAACTAAACTAAACTTTGTAATTGCAGCTGTAGTTTTAATTTTCCGTTGATAAAAGCAAATAAACATTTTCATAGCTTCATACTTCATAATGATGAGTCAGACAAAGCATATTGTAAATGATAACGATACTCAACTTCAAACAAATATAAACAAATTAAAATGATAATAAATGATTAATAACAGATAATAATGATCAATACAAAGAAAAGTTTTTCGAGGGCTCACATCTCTTCCATGCTTGTTCCAATAATGAGAACAACCGGTCCACTCAGATCTTATGACATATGACATCTTAGTAACAATGGTAACTCTACAAAAATAATTAATCCTTAAAGAAAAAGTACAAAAAAAAACATAAATCATAAACACAAGGTTTTAACCTCTACACTAAGTATCACCAACAATCTGTCCTTGTCCAACCTCTATTGAAGTTACAACCATTAAAGTACCCCAGCGATCCTACTTCCACAGGCACCTCCGGAAATTCAGCCCATTCCCCGTGGTCTCTTATCACGTAGATCCATCTTAGAAATGATCCTGTCTGGATGCATCACAGGTTGGAATGGGAACTGCTCTGCCCAAGACTGCAAGAAATTGCGAAGAATTATTCAACACTGGGGTGTCCCTTTCCTCTATTGACAACATTTACTGGGACTGACGCTTCAATAGGGCTTAAAGAGTTGTGGAGAACCCTTTCCATCCAGCAGACAGCATCTTTGACCCACTCTCATCAAGAAGGAGGTACAGGTGCATCCAAATCAGGAGTGCCAGGCTAAGAAATAGCTTCTTCCTCCCGGCTGTGAGATTGATGAACAGTAGCTGAGTAAATAATCCCAAAATATTTCTATACTGATATATTAATTTTAAATTATTTCTTTAACTACATATATGATTATTATGTGCTGTGTATTATGTGTGTTTCTGCATCCCCCGTGGTTCGAAGAAACGTTGTTTAGTCCGGTTGCAAATGTACAGTCAGATAATAATAAACTTGAATTTGAATTAAATGCAGCTCAGACCATCATGTAAGCCAACCTCCCTTCCTTCGACTCCATCTACACTCTGTCTCAGACATGCCACCACAGTCACACGCAATTCTCTCCCATCCCATCAGATAGAAGCCCTGGGCTTGACAACACCAACTGAGTTTAGTTTAGTTAGGTTTTTACTTTTGTGGGGTGAGGTGGGTGGGTGGGGGGGGGGGGGAAGGGTGTGAAATATATTGGTCAGGACCACATCATGTGCTGATAATGTGTAACGTTCTATATTCTAACATCTAGATTCAAGGACAGCGTCACTTACTACATTATCAGATTCTTGAAAGGATGTCTCATTGGTAAAAGATTATACCCTGAAACTTTTTAACCATATTGTTCCTTATATCCTGTCGGGTGATGCTGTCGTGGGTTTCTGAAGTCTAAAAAAAATTCAGGCAATGTGGAGGATTCTTCAGGAAGGTTTAACCTTTATTTGCAAGTAACAGCTGAGGCAATCAGAGAACAGGTCGCTGACCTCTTGCCAGAAACTGAATGCATCCTCTTTTGATGTTACAATCCTAAAACCTTGCTTGCTCAATCTATCAATCGATCTTTAACCTGCTGCCGTTATTCCTCATTCATTAATCTAATCATGTTTTGTTGGGACCAAGGAAAACTGCCTCAGAACCTTCGTGATGCCACCATCATCACCCTGTACAACAACAAAGGCGAGAAATCAGACTGCTCAAACTACAGGGGAATCACGCTGCTCTCCATCGCAGGCAAAATCTTCGCTAGGATTCTCCTAAATAGAATAATACCCAGTGTCGCCGAGAATATTCTCCCAGAATCACAGTGCGGCTTTCGAGCAAACAGAGGAACTACTGACATGGTCTTTGCCCTCAGACAGCTCCAAGAAAAGTGCAGAGAACAAAACAAAGGACTCTACATCACCTTTGTTGACCTCACCAAAGCCTTCGACACCGTGAGCAGGAAAGGGCTTTGGCAAATACTAGAGCGCATCGGATGCACCCCAAAGTTCCACAACATGATTATCCTACTGCACGAAAACCAACAAGGTCGGGTCAGATACAGCAATGAGCTCTCTGAACCCTTCTCCATTAACAATGGCGTGAAGCAAGGCTGTGTTCTCGCACCAACCCTCTTTTCAATCTTCTTCAGCATGATGCTGAAACAAGCCATGAAAGACCCCAACAATGAAGACGCTGTTTACATCCGGTACCGCACGGATGGCAGTCTCTTCAATCTGAGGCGCCTGCAAGCTCACACCAAGACACAAGAGAAACTTGTCCGTGAACTACTCTTTGCAGATGATGCCGCTTTAGTTGCCCATTCAGAGCCAGCTCTTCAGCGCTTGACGTCCTGTTTTGCGAAACTGCCAAAATGTTTGGCCTGGAAGTCAGCCTGAAGAAAACTGAGTTCCTCCATCAGCCAGCTCCCCACCATGACGACCAGCCCCCCCACATCTCCATCGGGCACACAAAACTCAAAACGGTAAACCAGTTTACCTATCTCGGCTGCACCATTTCATCAGATGCAAGGATCGACAACGAGATAAACAACAGACTCGCCAAGGCAAATAGCGCCCTTGGAAGACTACACAAGAGTCTGGAAAAACAACCAACTGAAAAACCTCACAAAGATAAGCGTATACAGAGCCGTTGTCATACCCACACTCCTGTTCGGCTCCGAATCATGGGTGCTTTACCGGCATCACCTACGGCTCCTAGAACGCTTCCACCAGCGTTGTCTCCGCTCCATCCTCAACATTCATTGGAGCGACTTCATCCCTAACATCGAAGTACTCGAGATGGCAGAGGCCGACAGCATCGAATCCACGCTGCTGAAGATCCAACTGCGCTGGGTAGGTCACGTCTCCAGAATGGAGGACCATCGCCTTCCCAAGATTGTGTTCTATGTCAAGCTCTCCACTGGCCACCAAGACAGAGGTGCACCAAAGAAGAGGTACAAGGACTGCCTAAAGAAATCTCTTGGTGCCTGCCACATTGACCACCGCCAGTGAGCTGATATCGCCTCAAACCGTGCATCTTGGCGCCTCACAGTTTGGCGGGCAGCAACCTCCTTTGAAGAAGACCGCAGAGCCCACCTCACTGACAAAAGGCAAAGGAGGAAAAACCCAACACCCAACCAACCAATTTTCCCCTGCAACCGCTGCAACCGTGTCTGCCTGTCCCGCATCGGACTTGTCAGCCACAAACGTGCCTGCAGCTGACGTGGACATTTTACCCCCTCCATAAATCTTCGTCCGCGAAGCCAAGCCAAAGAAAAGAATCTAATCATGTTTCAAACCACATGCTCCATCATCTCCCACTGCTATTATCTTTTTCTCATCTTCCTTACCACATGTCCCATCCCATCTCGCCAATCTTATCTTTTACCCATCCATTATTATGGCATGGAATTTGCAAACAGTACATGGTTACATAGTGATTGTTCAATAGATACATATAGATACATAATAAGTAAAACAGTAAATGTCTATAAGTGCAAAGTAAATGTAAAAAGTAATTGTTAAAGGATACAAAATAAACATTTCCATAATGTCTATGTCCATTGATGATGCAATGCTTTGAGAGGTTGGCAATGGTGCAAATCAACTCTCGCCTCAGAAAGGACCTGGATCACTTCCATTTGCCTACCGCCACTACAGATCAATGGGGGGGGGGGGGTGGCATCTCACTGGCCCTTCACTGAATGTTGTACCACCTGGACAATGAGCACAACTACGTCAGGCTGTCATTCGTTGTCAATAGCTCAGCGGTCAATACCACCACACCATCAAACTGATAATCTTACTCTCAGATCTGGGACTCAACTCCTCACTTTGCAGTTGGATCCTTGACTTCCTCTTCGGCAGGCCCCGCCGTGCAGCGTGGATTGGGAAACCTCTAGCCCGAACTTCGACTGAACAGTCTCACGGTCCCTCGGTGACATGAAACGTAAACTTCATGACTTCGATGGGCTGAAAGGCATGTTTCCATGCTGTAACTCTCCAGGATTCTATGACCACTAGATCACAACCAGTGTACAATACCATGTGATAGCAACCCTTATTTGTGGCAATGAAATCTGGATTCTATTAAAACATCAACCACTCCAACAAAGAATGTATCAACGCTGATTTTGACAATTTCTCAGATTCTCAATGGAAAGACAATTGCATCGACCACATCCTGCCTAAGGTTAATGCTTGCAATTCCGTTCGTAACTGTCTGCACGCATTGTATGCGTACTTCACCCATCAAGTTCCCTACTTCTAGTTCAGTGATGGGCAAAGAACTCACCAAAGTCAAGAGCAACATTACCAACAGCAGGCTCAAAAACAACTCTGAAAAGTATTTAATTCACACGAAGTTGGCAAGTTCAAGCTACGAAGAAACTACTCTGGTCCAAAGTAAAGAAGAGGCCTGCAGGCACTCGGGTCGAGTGCAGTGCTGCAGAAACCCAGCAGGCCATGCAGCGTCCACACAAAGCAGTAGATGTTAAATATTTCGGGCCTGAGCCCTTCTTCGGGTATCAGACCCCACTTCGGCACATATCTGAAGAGGGGGTTGGGGATGAAACATCAATCACCCATTGATTTCCATGGATGCTACATGATCTGCTGAGCTTTTCCACTACATGGCACTCTGGCGTTGAAGCCTTCAAAAGGGGGAAGCTCCTAGTTTCTTATGTTCCATTCAAGTCTTCCCAGTATGAAAATAGTTGACCTGTTCTGACCTCAACTCCTCTTTTGTGCTAGATAAGCATTGTCCTTAATCTTTCAAAAACATACCTACCTTCTTTTTAAATATATAGAAGATAGAAATCTGGAGCGCAGTATTTTGCCGACCTAATAACCTACCCATGTACCTCTCTAATAGCCTCTCAAAAGGTCTTATGGTATCTGCCTCCACCATGATCGTCAGCAGCGCAGTCCATGTGTGTGAAAAACTTACATCCCCTGTACTTAACACCCCATCAAGTTAGCCATTTCAGCCCTAGGTTAAAGCATCTGGCCATTCACACAATTAATGTCTCTCATCATCTTATACATTACTATCTGGTCACCCCTCATCCTCCGTTGCTCCAAGGAGAAAAGACCAAGTTCACTCAACCTATCCACATGGCATGCTCTCCAATCCAGGCAGCTTCCTTGTAAATCTCCCCTGCACCATCTCTATAGTATCCAAACCCTATCTGTTGTGAGGTAACCAATGGTTCATCTTCCCCAACCCTCAGAGGTATTGTAACAGAGTATATAGATATGTTTTTGGGAGATAAATTGGCAAAAGGTTTTGTGGTGATATGTAATTACACCACTAGATCACCAGGGGTCATCCCAGTCACCTTGTATATAAATCTGTCTTATACTCGCACTGCTGTTGTGGTTATTGTCAGTACAATTTAATAAACTAACATCATAGCTACTAGGATAGAAGCTGCTTCTGCTCCAATGCGCATTCCCAACCACCTGGAGACTCTTCCTGAGGAATGGAATCCAGGAGTGACCAGCACACACGTGCATCAGAGGTCAGAGACGGTGAGGGACCACTGTACTGGATTCGTGGTGAAATGCAGGGAAGACCACAGAAGTATGATAGGGTAGGTAAGAAATGGCCAAGAACCCTGTCTGCCCATGGGTTTGCCGGTACAGAGGCCGCCGACCCTAAACCCCAGTCCGATCAGAAAGGGGCCACTACAAGTGTGGGTGGAAGAATCTCTACAAGCCATGATCCCGATCACCACATATGTGCAGAATTCCCGTCCGCTCCAGAGCCAGGGAATAACAATTTTTTAAGGGACGGTGAATGTGGTGATATGTAATTACATCACTAAGTCACCAGGGGTCATCCCAGTGACCTTGTATATAAAGCTGTCTTATACTCACACTGCTGGTGTGGTTATTGTCAGTACAGGTTTGTTACTGTAGGTCACATGCAAACACTTTAAAACAGATCTTATTTAAAATACTGGAGCTCACCCGCATGCTAGACATATCAGCTCCACAGTTTTTGCAAGAGCTTTGAAGAGTGCTCAAGACACTTCATTAATGGATTATTGTTTACAAAAGGCAACAAATGAAAGATCTTGGTGGTGCCGCAGACTGTCTGGAAGAAAACTTGTTCTAAGAGGGTCGTATGGTTTTGCAAGCAGTCAAATAGGCTTTCTCTCAGAGAGAAAGAAAGAGACAGAGATCATTCTACAGTGTTATAGCCAGCTACAGCAGCTGGGACTGGAACAGGACAAGCTGGCAAGCTTGTGGAAAACATCATTTGGAAGATGGCCTGGTCAAAGCCCTTGTAGTTCATGCAAGAGGAGAGGACTGGCTGTCCAATGTTTCACTTGGAATAAGGGAAACAAAAAGGAACTCTGTGGTGACCAGAAAGAAAGAGGTTATCATCTGGAGAACCCTGAAGGGGCAAGATTCATCAGCAAGATACTGAAGTGGATGATGGAAGTACATCAGTTGTGGATGTCCTGGAACAACAAATCTCTCTCTGAAAACCGACAAGAACCTTCATGAGTGGTAACCATTTAACTTTCAAGCACCAAAGCCTGGTGAACTTTATAAATATTAAATTCTGTGCACAGTATAAGAATTGCCTGCAACCAGTGAACTTGGAGGAATGAGAAGTGAGATTGGACTATGAACCAAAGAACTTTTCTGAACTTACACATACTTGTGCACTTAGAATTAGAAGGGGATTAATTTAGGTTAAGTAAGTTAATAGTGATAAGTTAGTTTGATTCTATTTTCATGTTGAATGATAATTAAAAGCAACTTTTGTTTAAATAACCATTTGTCTTGGTGAATATCTATTGCTTCTGGGATATGGGGTCCCCTGGGCTCGTAACAGTATAGAGTTCCAGAGATTCGCTGCCTTCTGTGAGAAAAAGACTCTTGCAAACTTCTACAGGCAAACATTGGAGAGTATTCTGACTGGTTGCTTCGCAGTCTGGTATGGAGGCGCCATGCTACAGAGAGCTGTGAACTCGACCTGCACCATCACAGGCATCAGTCTCCACTCCATTGAGGACATCTACAAGAGGTGGTATCTTAAGGAGGCAGCCTCTATCTTCAAGGACCTCCACCACCCAGGCCATGCCCTCTTCACTCTGCTACCTTCAGGCAGGAAGTACAGGAGCCTGAGGATGAACACCCAGTGCCACAAAAACAGCTTCTTCCCCTCTGCCATCAGATTTCTGAACGGACAACGAACCACAGGCTCTATCTCACTTTCTCCTATTTTTGCACTAATTTATTTATTTTTAAATGTAATTTTATAGCAATATTTCCACTGTAATGCTGCCACAAAAACAATAATTTTGTGCCATGTTCATGACAATAAAATCTGATCCTGAAAATGTTCCTGCTACCTTAATTTTAAATGACCATCTCCTAATCTTGTAACCATGTCCCCTTGTTTCCAGCAGTAACATCTCAAATTCTACTTTGCAAAGCCACATACAGATTAATGACTGGAGTTCTGGGCATTGCCTTACAGGAAGGATGTGAAAGCTTTGGAGAGGGGGCAGAAGAGATTCAGATGAATATTACCCAGTTTGGAGGGTATTAGTGGGAAGGAGACACTGAGCAAACTTAAGCCCCTTTCACACTTGCATCCCACTAAATTGGCTGTTCAGTGTCCCAGGAGAGGAATGGGGGTTTGGCTTTTCACACTTGACCACTCCTGACTGGGACACTGAATGCTTTCACACTTGCAAGGAGCCATCCCCAGGGTTAGGACTGTTCTACCTTCTACCGGTGACATCATGATGCATTGAATGATGGTGGACCTGTCCTAAATCTGATCAATGTATTATCGTCTTATATTCAAACAAAATTAATTATGCCTAACTATATCATAATAAAGCTTTATGTACAGCACAGTTTGAGCCCTTCAGACCCTGTTGTTGTGCCGACCTATACATGTCCTACCAATAAACAGCAATAGCGGACAATTTTTAAACAGTGTGGGAAAGTTGGTAGCGCTTTAGCGCACAATTTGTAAAGGGGAAAGACCCAGAGCATGCATGGAAGGGTTTCTCTGCCACCCGGCATTCTGGGAAGTCAGGACCTCCATCGCTTTCTTGCCCACAGTCTTTATAAAGTGTGCACTAAAGGGCAACCAACTTTCCCACACTGTTTAAAAATTGTCCGCTATTTCTATTTATTGCTATTTATTTCCACTTTCTCTCTCTCCCGCTGGAACTTTCCCACGGCAAAGTTTATACCTTCATTTTAATCTTTTCTTCCTTCATGTTCCTCCACTCATGCAAAAACTTGGGTCATTTCAATTCCACAGTGAAATTGCCCGTTCTACACTTGCCTCATCTCAGTACTGGCATCTGCAAATTGTACTAGGGGTCTAAACTGTCAATCATCGGCATGAGTTGATGTCATCTGATGCGCCGGCAAGTCGATTTTCCTTTCACACTAGACACTTTAAAGTCCGTTTGGCCGCTAATCCTGGGACCACTTGCAAGGAGCTTTAGGTTGTTTTCTTTCAAGCAGCCATTCTCAACCGGGAGCATATCCATCCCACCCCCACCCCCGACTCGCCACCTCTGTGGGAGATGGGGTCGCAGCGCATTTAAAAGGGGACCAAGGACTGAAAGCATAGTGCATTTTAAAAAAAAATAATTTTTATGTCATCAAAAGGAAAAAAAACATCTAAACTTGACTGCTTCACAGTGAGGGGCCCCGCAAACTAAGGGGACCATAGGCAAAAAAAAGGTTGAGAAAGGCTGCTACGGAGTATTGAAGGCTGACAGGAGAGCTGAGTGATTGTTCAGATAAACAGGGACA
The DNA here is from genome assembly GCF_036971445.1 of Narcine bancroftii. NCBI lineage: Eukaryota > Metazoa > Chordata > Chondrichthyes > Torpediniformes > Narcinidae > Narcine > Narcine bancroftii. The sequence continues at coordinate 202,301,414 of NC_091475.1, forward strand.
TAGACAGGAAAGATATTTGGAGTCCTTCTCTTAGGGTAGAAATATCATACATTAGGGGCATAGCTTAAGGGGAAAGGGGAAAAGTCTATGGAAAATTTAAAACACTTCCATTTATTAGTTAGAGAGACACCTGGAATGTGCTGTCAGGGATGTGGTGGAAGCAGATATAGTATAACAACAATGTCCAAGAGGCATGCAAATGCAGAATAGATGGAGCAGAAAGTGATATAGACCACGGGCAGGTAGATATGCAGCTGAGACTGGCATCAGACATCAAGAGTTAAAGGGTCTGCTTCTGGGCTGCATTGTTCCATGTGCTATGCTTTGTCATACAGTCTTGAATGGAGGGACATGGCCCAGAATTTCAATCATGCCTACCCATATGCTGCCTGACCTGCCGCGTTTTGCTCGCATTCCTCTGCTCTTATTTCAGATTTAAACTATCAGCATTTTAAACAAAAAGAGATGGCCTTAAAAGAGAACCCAACATTAGATCACAAGACTTAGAAGAAGTAGTCCTATCGAGTCTGCCCCGCCTTTCTAGTCATGAGCTGACTCATTCTCCCACTCACCCCCACTCCCCGGCTTTCTCCCCATCACCCTTGATGCCCTGACTAATACCTGTCAATCTCTGCCTTCGATACACCCAACCATCTCGCTTACACAGCCGCCTGTGGCAACAAGTTCCACAGACTCACGACCCTCTGACTAAAGAAATTTTCCCGCATCTCTGCTTTAAATTGACGCCCTTTTATCCTGATATTGTGCCACCTTGTCCGAGACTCCCCTACCATGGGAAGCATCCTTCCCGCATCTACTCTGTCCATCCCTTTCAGTATTTGAAATGCCCTGCAATTAATTTCCCCTGTAATGAGCAAAGCTTGCACAGTGGGTCCGCCTTAAGCCATACCAGGGCAGCATGGTTAGCGTAGGGCGGCGCGGTTAGCGTAGGGGATATCACAACGCTATTATAGCCCCAGTAACCTGGGTTTGAATTCAGCACTCTCTGTAAGGAATTTGTACATTCACCCAAGTCTGCCCGAGTTTCCTCCGGTGTTCCGGACTCCTCCCATATTCTAAAGACATATGAAGTCAGCAGGTTAATTGGTCACAAGGGTGTAATTGGATGGCATCAGCTTGCGGGCTGTTTACAATGCTGTATTTTTAAATTTCAAAAATAAATTAAAGCAGCTAACAGAAGCTGTTGGGAAGTCTAGTTTCTTCGGGAGAGACTTCCTCATTCTTCATTAAGACCACGGCTTCTGGCCTTTTGTGTTGCAATGCATATAAAGGTGGCTGTTTTGACCAATCTGGGCTTCAAAGTTCCTTTCACACAGGTGGCAGAGGTACAGGGATTTTATGGCAGCGATTTCCGAAATTCTCTTTTCCTCTCTGCTTCCTCTATTCTGGGTTCCTCAGATGAATGAACACTGTGTTTCACGCAGATACACCAAACAGGACCGTCCAGTTGCTGGTTGTTGAGTGGTGTATGTCAATGCTGAACCTCTTCATGCTGTTTGAATCTATTTTTTGTTATCCCCCACAGATGGTGTGCCCTCTGCCATCTCTCCGTGGAATAGCTCGTTTAGTATTCTGTCATCAGGGACATCTCTCACATCCCCTGAGTAATGATGGTCACCACAAGTTCCAACTTCCAAGCTCATTATCATCTAACTCTACATTTAAAACCAGACAAAATCGCGTTTCTCCGGACCGAAGTGCACAGGCACACACAAAATTTCAGGATGATTGACTCAGTTACAAGATACTGTTCATCGATCTCACATTCTGTGGGAAGAAACTGTTAAAAGCTCACGGAAATGCTGGAGGAACTCAGCCAGTCTTTCAGCGTCCATAGCAGACAAAGATATATCACCATCATTTCGGTCCTGAGTCCTTGAAGAAACGTCGGCAATATATCTTTGTCTCCTATGGACGCTAAAAAGACTGGCTGGGGTCCTCCAGCATTTCGTTGCGTTTTTATTACAATCACAGCAATTGCAGACTTTGGTGTTTCACTCGGGAAGAAACTATTTCCCAGCCTGGCAGTTCTGAATTTGATGCTCCTGTACCTCCTTCTTGATGGCAGTGTGTCAAAGATATTTTGTGCTGGATGGAAAGGGTCCTCTACAATTCTTTGAGCCCTACTTAAGCCACACTCCCGGTAAACGTCACCAATAAAGGGAGACACCAGTGATCTTCTCGGCTGTTTTCATTATCCTCTCTATTGACTTCTGATCCAATGCTTTGCAGTTCCCCTATCATTCAATGATGTGGCCAGACAGGACGGTCTCAAATGTGCTCCTGTAAAATGTTGTCAGGATGGGGGCTGGTGGCCTTGCCTTCCTCAACTTCCTTAGTGTAGATGATGCTGCATCTTTCTTGACTAATGAGGAGGTGTTGTGGGTGCAGGAGAGGTCATCCTCTATATACACACCACGCAACTTTGTGGTCTCTGCTCTCTCCATGACAGAACTATTGATGTGTAATGGAAAATGGTCGACCTTCATCCTTTGTCCATTATCTCCTTTGCCTTGTTCACTTCAAGACTCAGGTTCTTGTCATCATGCTATTTGACGAGTCTCCCAACCTCATTGCTGTTGATGAGGCTAGCTCCTGTTATACATTTATCATTCCTGATTACTCTGTACAGAATCTGGCAGTGCAATCATGAGCTAACAGCTTGAACAGTTGTGGGCACTAATCTCCAAAATGCACAAGTACTCAGTGTGATGGGATTTGAAATTTTGCCACCATCCCGGATTGTCTGTGGTCTTTTGGTCATGAAGTCCAGAATCCAGTTGCAGGTAACAACTATTTGGTTCACTCATATTTTCTAAAGTTTTTTTTTCTCTCTCTCAGAGGGCAGAAAACCCCTGAAATTCTCTGTCCTCAAAGGTGGTTGCAATGGTTCTCAATCTTTTTCTTTCCACTCACACACCACTTTATGCCACAGGTGCTCCGTGATTAGTAAGGGATTGCTTAAGGTGGGATGTGAGGGGAAAGAAAAAGTCTGAAAACCACTGTTTTAATCGTCCCTCATTGACTCGTTATGTGCATGGTTTCGTAACTCCAAAGGATATGGCCCAATGACCATTTTCCCTCAAGCAAAATATTTCGGTAATAAGTGGATCTAGAGCAGTGAATCTCAACCTTCCCTTCCCACCCACATCCCACCTTAAACAATACCTTAAGGTGGGGATTACTTAAGGTGGGATGTGAGTGGGAAGAATAAGTTTGAAAACCAAAGTGTAGAGACTGGATTATTCAATGCATTTAAAATGGAGTGAGATGAACATTGGATTTTTTAAATTAAATGTAATGATACAGCACAGTAGAAGACCCTTCCAGTCGCTTAAACATGTACTGCCCAATTAACCCACAGATGCCAGAGCAGTGATCCATACTCTCTGCAGATTGTTAGTTCCTTTCTCCTGGACCCTGCTGACAGGGATGACCTTTACATTTTGGAGGGTGCCAGGAAACTGGAGCACCTGGAGTAATCTCACGAGAACACAGAAAGAATATATAAACTCCTTACAGACAGCACCGGATTTGAAGTTGGGTCACTTGGCACTGTAATATCTTTGTGCTAACGACTACACCAACTGGGCCAAAAAAGATTGAGGCATGAATAGTCCTGGGGAACTGGCACAGAGGAAGAGTTGAGGTTAACACAGATCACCCATGACCATCATAATGGCAGATCAGGCTCGAGGGGCCTTTAACATCCTTGTTCAGGATGGAAATCTGTGGCACTCTTCCAGTCTGACATGTACGCGAATACAGACAGCCAGCCACGTTATTGCATCTTAAAATATCATCTCAAGTATCCAAGCAGAGCACACTGTTCTGGGGTAATGGGGGAATGAACAGTAAAGGTCATCCCTGTCAGCAGGGTCCAGGAGAAAGGAACTAACAATCTGCAGAGAGTATGGATCACTGCTCTGGCATCTGTGGCATGATCCTGATCCAGTCATTGTTTTTTTTAATCTTACCCTGACCACCTCCAAATGATGCGGAATTAGACGCACCTCTAAGTGACAAGGAATAACTAGGAAATGCTTTTGTTTAATTGAAGTATTTTCTCCATGGTAATTCTGGCAAAATTCACCTGATGCTTGGAGAAGCTACCTGATAGTAAACTAAATTGGAATAAATATAGTTCCTGCATAGTACTAAAGCACATGGATAACTGTTCTGATGTCTATCGTGCACCTCTCGGTGCAGCGCTCCAGGATGAAAATCGTAAACTTCGCACAATTCATGAAGATTGAATTTTCCCCACCCTGATCCACTTTCACGGTTTCCACCTGTTCCCATTCTCTGAGCCCATTCCAGTACTTACTTTTCAGTTGTCTCCACCTCTCCTCCATCAGCCTACTCTCCTGTCAGCTCCTTGCCCATTCCCATCTCCATGTTTTTAGGCTTTCTCGCCCTCCCAGCTTGATCTCCAAAGACATGCCCGACCCAAAACTTTGCTTATTTCTCTTTGCGGATGCTGCCTGTCCAGCCTCTTGGTGTTGGCTCAATCCCAGCTGTGTCTATAATGTATTGGACAATGCTGACAAACAGGAGTGGGGGGGGGGGGGAAACGCAATGCCATCCAAATATGATTCTTTCGCCCTTCACAGGTAAAGAAGGACCTTTTACAACCTGTTTAGCCATTAGCCAAAATAAGCATGTGCTTAAGACACCAAGGGAAGGGGGCAGCACAGAGTTTTTTTTTCCCCAAGAGCTATACTTACCAATGGTGCAGCTGAACGCCCCCCCCCCCCCCCACCCCACCCCCACACAATAATTTTAAAAACACATTTAGTTCTGGGGTCTGGCCACTGAATTTTTAATCTATTATTTCATTCCTAATGTCTTGCCAGTGAGACTGGGATGAGGGTGGGGGGGGGGGGGGAGAACCATTATTGGGCTGTGCTTAGGGGATCAGTTGGCCATAATCTGGCCCTGCTGAGGAGGACACTCGGCCCACTGCACCTGTACTGGGCCAGCTGGTCCAGCCCTGGAGACTGGCAGGAGGGAAAAACTCTTCGCTAACTTCGCTGCCAACACATCCTCTTGACTGGAAGAAGGGGTTTGGGGGGGGGGGCACACATCTCGCCCTTAAATCCCCCAGTAATGAGGTGTAAACAATCTTAAGACAGACACATGGCTGGAAATTACATTGGAGCCTTACCGTACGCTGTGACAAGACATAGGAGGCAGGCAAAGAGGAAACTTCTCAAAAGCAGCATCGTGCAATGGGGAACCTCCAAAGTTGCACAAAGTTCCTCGCAACCCCCGTCACTCCCTCCAAAATCAACTTTGATCCTTGCGTGGGGTGCAAACTTGCAACAGCGAATGGAGCCAGGGCGCCGCCCCCTCCCCTTGTCCCTCGACGTGACGGACGGGCCCCTCCTCCAATGAGAAGCAAGGACTCCCCTGGACGTTCTGAGGAGCCCCACCTGGTTGAAACTGACAGCTGTCAGCGCCGGGGATTCCCGCTGGCGACCGGCTTGCGGCGGGCCTCACCCATGAGAGCGGGAACAAGGAGTCCAAATTGGGGGGGGTTAAAAATAAATTGTAGAAAAACCCCAGAAGCAAATAAAATCTCAATGCAAAGGTAAGACCTGCTTTACTTTGCACTTTTTCTTCCCACTCTGAGTGTTTGAAACTTCCCTCTGGAGGTGAAATTGAAGACTAGGTGGACTGCAAATACTGTTCAATGTCTGCAGAAGGGCGTGTTTCCCTCTTGCCATTGTGGTTAAAACGTCAGTGCAAAGCATATTACTGAGGTGAGTCATGGGAAAGATTGGAATACAGTCAAGTACAAAGCAAATAACATAATAAAGTACTTCTGGGTCATGGAAACTGCCTCTCCTGTCCATTGTAACTTATCCTGATCAAAATACTCGCCCCATTTCACAGTACGGTAACCGGCCAATTCGGCCCCATGAGTCCGTGCCACCCAATTTACCCCCCACCCAATTTACACCCCATTAACCTACACCCCCCCCCCCCCACCCGGGACGTTGTTGAAGGGTGGGCGGAAACCGGAGCCCCTGGAGAAAACCCACGCAAGGCACGGGGAGAGCGTACAGGCAGCGCAGGAATCGAACCCAGGTCCAGTCCCGCTCGCTGGCGCCGTAAAGGCATGGCGCCAACCGCGCCGCCCAGTGCCCTTGGTGACCCTCTGCCAGGCTGTGAGTTCTACATAAAAACACCAAAATGCTGGAGGAACTCCTGCTGGTCTTTTCTAGGAGATATATTGCCAGCGATATATCTTTGTCTCCTATGGATGCTGAAAAGACCAATAGGAGTTTACACTGTTTACAGTGTCTGCAGCCTATCATATTTCAGTGAGTTCTACATAGCTGGCCCTATCCTGGAAAAGATCGCAGAGTCAAACAGCACAGATTTGACCCACCATGTCCATGGAATGCATTGCCAGGAGTGGTGGTGGAGGCCTGTACAATAGGGACACTGAAAAGACTCTTAGACAGGCAAGTGGGTGTCAGAGAAATAAAGGGTTACGGGTGTGAGGAAGGGAAGGTTTGATTGGTTGAGTTGGTTTGTCTAGGTCGGCAGAACATCGTGACCTGGAGGGCCTGTGCTGTGCTGTGATATTCTCTGTTTGATGTTCATGCTGACCATCCTTTTCATGTCCTGAAATTTCTTGTGCCTCCACAGGTGCTTCTTAAATATTGTGACAGTAACCGTCTTCTCTACTTCCTCAGCCATTTCAGATGCAGATTTGATTCAGATATTCTAACCATTCTCTTTGTGGGAAGAGAAACAATGAACACTTTCACGAACAGAGATCTTGAAGGGACTCAGTGGTTCAGAAAGCGTTGGTGGACAGATTTGGATCGGGACCCTTTATCGGAATGTTATTCTGTCTCAATGAGAGGACCTGACCCTATACATTGACCGGCCATTTCTATCCATGGGTACTGCCTGATCCACTGGGCCCTTCCAGATTCTCTCTCTACTTACTCAAAATTCCAGCATCCGTTTTTCTCATTTGTGTCAGGTCCTGGTATTCTTGTTAGGACTGGGAAAACCAGAAAACAACTTCATTTCAAATTGCAGAGCAGGTGGAGCAGAGTTGGTTAGGCTAAAAGGAATATGTCTGATAGGGTGGGGCCCAGGTTGTCAAAGTGATTCCAATGTTTGCAGGACTGTCTGCTTAGTAGTGGTATGAAAGCAGAGAGAGAGAGAGACAGACAGACAGAGTGGAGAGAGAGAGAGGAGATATCTGAGAGAGAGTGAGAGAAACAAATTAAAGGCAGTTTTAAAGCCATGAAGTGCATCAATAAATGTTTTCATCATCAAGAGTGCTGTTGAAAACTGAATAAATGAGGACAATATTGTTGAACACCTGGATCATCTGAAGCTTTAAGGGAATGACTCAGTGCATGTGTAACTGCCTGCTTCTGAGTCACTGTTTGGTCTTGTTTCCAGTTAACTCAGAAACACTATCATCTTGATTACCCTGTGTGCAACACTGTTTCATGTTTAGGATTTCCCTCCATTTTTGCCTCTTCCTTTTCCAGTAAGGCAAAGGCCGTTCCTCACACCTTTTAGACTCATTGATGCCCACACTGAAACCCACTCTTGTGCCTGCACTCTCGTTAGTGAAGTTTTTGGAAGCCCAGAACAGTTCGGCATGGTTCACGCCCTTCAGCCCAACTCTGAAAGCCTACTCCACAACAATCTCATCCTTCCCTACCTCATATTCCTCTACTTGTGGCTATCCCGAAGGTCTTTTAAACATCCTGATGATACCAAACTCCACCCCCACCCCTAGAAATGCACCCAGACAAGTACTGCTCTCTGGGTCAAACATTTACCTCTGACATCTCCCCTAATCCTTCCTCAGCTCACGTTAGACAGATGTCCTCTAGTATTTGCTATTGTTATAGCTGGCTGTCTAAGCCCCTCCAAATCTTACCGAGGAGAACTTTATTCGAAGGAAAGCAGCAGATCAAGAAGATAACTCACTGTTGTTCTGTTGTACTTGCTACTTTCTTGATGCGTGGCGTGCAGTCACCGTTTGTTACTCACACTTTAAGGTTTAGTCGAGCAGGGGAGTAGCTACATCACATACCCTACACCGGTCTTCTTCTGGGGGGGGCTATCTTTGCGACCGAGCGCTGAGCTTCGGGAGGGACACACATGGAGCCGTGAGGGAAGGATAGCACCCACCTTGACAGCCAGATCAGCCAAATCATCCCTCGCGATCAACGGGGGTGACAGATGTCGCAGCCAGATCGCCCTCACCCCCATTTATTACTCTTACTTAATTGAAGTCAACTAGGAGACTTCTTGAAAGGTTAAAATGCATTGGATCCAGGATGCGAAAGTGAATAGGATACAAAATTAGTTTGATGGTCGGATAGAGAGGGTGGTAATGATGTCGGATTTCAGATTTCCAATTTCAGATTTATTGACAGAGTACCCTTTTTCCTGCGGCGAGGCCGAGTTATTACTTATTGGCAGCGCAAAATAAAACTGTACACTATGTGCACATGTAAACAAACAAAGGTAAACAAACTGTGCAATACAGTGGGAAACCAAAATCAAAAAATGCACGTAAGAAAATTAGCTTGTTTTGAGGAGGGGTACCAGCTGTTCCTGAACCTGGTGTTACAAGCCTTGCGGCACTGATACCTCCTTCCTGAGTTACACCTCAAACCAGCACAACAGACGATGCAATTCAAAAGGGTTAAATTTTAACTCTAAATGTATTCATGACTATTAACAATATAATGTCTTAACCCAATTAACCCCACTATAAGTATCTATAACAAATATACAAATATCATATCTTTATAAAAAATTTACCCAGACCATTACAGTCTGGGCCCAATTATTCAAAGAGAGAAAAATCCGTCAGTCAGTCAAGTAAGTCAGTCTGAAAACACAGTCCACAGAATTCAATCTCAAATCCCAATGTCCAAATTCAGTTCTTGACCTGACTAACAAAAGGATGACGTACTGAACGTTGGAGAGAGAAATGACTGAGATTGAGTTTTTCAAGGCTTCCTTAGATGACTTCCCTCCGTTCTCAAATTGTGGTTTTTAACCCTTAATTAACTTAGGAGTCATGTGCCTTTCACACAGCTCTCCAGTTGATCTCTGCTGCTCCCACTGCCATTGAGAACGTTCCATTCTCTCACAGCTCGACCCAACTGCATCACGAGTCACAACAGAGTTCCCAGCAGAATTCTATCCTTTATGATGACAGTCCACGGTCCAAAAAGGTCAGTCCATGGTCCATAACACCTGAATGTAGCAGCGAGGACAGAGCGGGTGCTGGGTGATATGACTCCTTGATGATTGCTGCTGCTCTCAGAAAGCTGCGTTCCCTGTAGATGCTCTTGATGGTAGGCTGGGTTTTGCCTATAATGTCCTGGACTATTTACAGGGCTTCACGCTCAGGGGTACTGATGTCCCTATACCAGATCATGAAGCAGCCAGTCAGCACACTTTCCACCGCACATCTGTAGAAATTGGCCAGGATTTCCAATTTCAGACCAAACGTCCGCAAACTCCTGACGAAGTAGAGATATTTCTTCACGATGCCATTAGGATGTTTGGTCCAGGAAAGATCCTCTGAGAGTGTGTCTCCCAAGAAATCAAGTGGAGAGTTGCTTTTCAGAACTCTGCTGTGTTCTTTTAGGTTTGTCATTTCTGTTAGCGATCTGGAGACAACGTTGGTGGCATGAAAATTAAGGCATCAGAACTAATGGTTTTTCATGGGCAGTGCAGATATAAAACCTACGACCCAAGGACCTCGCTGCCACGTCCCAGCTTGCTTGGCCACGGCATATGAACCATGGGTGTAAAGGGTGGGGCCAGAACTGCGCATACTGCACTCCACCTAAAAGCTCCTTTGCGCAAGCCCGAGGACGTCCTCCCCCTCCACGTCCTCCCCCTCAAATAAATCTCTTGGTAACCACCGCCAGTGGGCTGATCTCGCCTCCAACCATGCATCTTGGCACCTCACAGTTCGGCGGGCAGCAACCTCCTTTGAAGAAGACCGCAGAGCCCACCTCACTGACAAAAGACAAAGGAGGAAAAACCCAACATCCAACCCCAACCCACCAATTTTCCCCTGCAACCGCTGCAACCGCGTCTGCCTGTCCCGCATCGGACTTGTCAGTCACAAACGAGCCTGCAGCTGACGTGGACATTACCCCTCCATAAATCTTCGTCCGCGAAGCCAAGCCAAAGAAAAGAAGGTATATTACAAGATCTAGATCCATTAGAAAAGTGGACAAACAAATGGATGGTGGAATTTATCTCAGGCAGTGTGAGGTGTCGTGTTTGGGAAGTTAAACTAGGCTAGGACATGCCCAGTGAAATTGCAAGGCCCTGGAGAGTCTGATTGTACAGTATTTAGTTTCCTAAAAGTGGCGAGACAGTTAGAAAGAGTGCTGAAAAGTGCATATGGCCTGTTTTTAAAGCACTAAAGATGCTGGACAAGAAAGGATAGAAAATAGAAGTCAATCAAGGTTTTGGGCCTGAACCCTTCATCAAGAATCAACTGAGGCATTGAGTACAAGAGTTGCAATAAGCACACCAAAATGCTGGAGAAACTCAGCTGGTCTTTTCAGTTCATCATCAATAGAAGCCAAAGATATATTGCCAACATTTCGGTCCTGAGTCTACCTAATCCTTTATCATGCCCAATTTTGTTGGTCTGGATTCTTCCCCCATTGTTTAAATTCTGAGAGCTTCTGATATCTCCAGGTTCTGACTTCTCCTGATCTTTCCTTGAAGAAGGGCTCGGGTCCGAAACGTCGGCCCATATGTCTTTGTCTCCTATAGACGCTGAGATGACCAGCTGAGTTCCTCCAGCACAGCATCTGTGGTTCACCAGGAGATCTGGTGTCCGGTTATAATTGTGCAAATCACTGGCTGGCCAGAATTTAAATACTGTGAATTTTTGAATATTTCTATGTTCTACTTCGTGAGGAGTTTGAGGAGATATGATACGTCATCAAAGACTTGCAAATTTCTACAGGTGGACCGCGGAGAGCTTTCTGACTGGTTGCATCACTGACATGGACGTGCCAATGAACAGGACAGAGAAAGGCCACAAAGAGGTGTGAACTCAGCCAGCGCCATCATGCGTATCAGTCTTCACGCCATTAAGAGCATCTACCAGAGGAAGTGTGTCAAGAAAGCATCCTCGATCCTCAAAGATCCTCACCACCCAGGTCATGACCTTTTCTCACTGCCACCATCAGGAAGAAGGTACAGAAGCCTGAAGTAGTAACAATGGTACGGAAACAGCTTTTTCCCCTTTGTCATCAGATTTCTGAATGGACAATGAAACACACATGCACGTACATCCTCACTTTCCCTTCTTTTCCACTAACATTCATTTTTTAATCCAATTTAGAGCAGCTTTTCAATCGCAAAGCAATGAATTTCATGACATGTTCATGACAATCAAATCAGATTATATTCTATTAATATGAATTTTTAATACTTCTCTGTATTGAACGACAATCGCAATGTCTGCAGACTTTCTTGTTAACTTTGAACACTGTGGGCAGTTCTGGTCAGCTCACTTAAGGGAGAAGGTGATCAGTTCAAAGTCCAGATTTATTGTCAGATACATACATGACATCACATACAACCCTGAGATTTATTTCCTGTGGGCGAGACAGAATTACTCCTTATTGGTAGTGCAAAAAAATCTGTACTCAAGAAGATATGTATACAGGTAAAGAAATGTAAATAAATTGTGCAACACAGAGAGAAAAAAATCAATACAATGCAAAAGAAAAGGTCCTAAATGAGCCTTTAGCCCAGTGATTCTCAACCTTTTTCTTTCCACTCACATACCACTTTAAGTATTCCCTCTGCCAAATAGGTTGATAAAATAGATACTATAGGAGAGATGGTCAGTCACCTGCGTGGGTTAGTAATCTAAAATTAGAGGCATGGGTTTAAGGTGAGAGAGGAAAGATTTAATGGGGATCTGAGGTCCTTGTTTTTCCACATCCATCAGTCTCTATGGAATGAACTTCCCGAAGAGGTGGTGGAGGCCTCCGCAATGACAACATTGGACAGGAAATGTGTAGATGGTTATGGGCCCAATGCAGGCAAATGGGATGAGCATGAAAGAGTTAGGCCGAAGGGCCTACTTCACTCCAGGGGAAATAGTCGCAGCCAATCTGCTCTCTTCTTATAACTCATGGCAACGTTCCTGGCAACATTCCTGTGAATTTTTTCATGAATTTGTGGATCTGGACATTGCCAGCTGTTTTTCCACTTATCATCGGCCCCTAATTGTCCCTGTATTCAGAAGGGAGTTACGAGTGGATTGTGATTGTGAACCTAAAGATAGCTATGGGACAGATTGGTACAGGAGGCAGATAACTCTCCCTTAGGGACTTATTGAGTCAGTTAGGTTAGCATTTCAGACACTAGCAACTTCTAATTCCAGATCTATTTAATTTAATGAATTTAAGTTTTCTGCAGAGTGGATTTTGAACTCATGCCACTGCATTTAATGCCCCTATTACAGAGCCAGCGACCCGAGTTCAAAACCAGCACTCTTATTAAAGAGTTTGTACCCTGTGACCTGCATGGGTTTTCTCAGATTTCATGGAACACTACAATACAGTACAGGCCCTTCGGCCCTCAATGTTGGGCTGACCCATATATTCCTTTAAAGAATGTACTAACGCCCCCCCCACCCACCCCATAACCCTCTATTTTCTTCCATCCACTGTCTAATTCTCTTAAGTACCCATAATGTTTCAGCCTCCACCTTCAGGCATTCCAGGCACCCACTACTCTCTGTGAAAAAAACAACCTTACTCCAGATGTCACCCTTAAACTTTCCTCCCACCCTTCCAAATGTACGTGGGTTGTAGGTTAATTGGGTGTATTTAGGTGGCATGGGCATGTGGGCTGGAAAGGCCTGTTACCGTGCTGTATGTCTAAAGATAAAAGAGTAAAAAAAAATGTAAGGCAGCATGGTTAGGGTAGCTGTTCGCTCAACGCTATTTCAGTGCCAGCGACCTGAGTTTGAAACCGATGCTGTCTGCAAGAAGTTAGTACATTCTCCCTGCGTGGGTTTCCTCTGAGTGCTCCAGTTTCCTCCCACACTCCAAAAAACGTGCGGGTTTGTATTTGGGCACAGCGAACTTGTGGTCCAGAAGGGCCTGTTGCTGAGCTGGATTTCTAAAAAATATATCAAAACAGTTCTGACCTTTGGCCACGAGCCCAATAACTAAAACTCTCAATACCCTCCCCCCCCGCCACCCTCCCTGTTCATGAATAAGTAAAATGTAGCCACTTAACCTCACATACTTGAAATTAATAGAAAAATAAATTGAGTGTGTTCTGTGATGGAAAGATTGAATAAGCTGCCATACCACTTTAAGTATTCCCTATGCCAAATAGGTTGATAAAATAGATACTATAGGAGAGATGGTACGTCTTTTCCCCAATGGTTAGCAGTAGAGACAAAGAATACACAAGTTGAGTACCCTGCTTTCTAGATATAGAACGTTATCGCAAAGAAAATAAGCCTTTCAGCCCATCTAGCCTCTACTGAACTCTTATTCTGCCTAGTCCCACTGACCTGCACCCAGTCCATAACCCTCCATACCCTTCCCATCCATGTATCTGTCCAAATTTTTCTTAAATATTAGAATTAAGTCTGCATTTCACCACTGCAGCTGGCAGCATGTTCCATACTCCACCGCTCTCTGTGTGAAGAACTTCCCCCTTATGTTCCCCCTAAACATTTCCCCATCACCTTTAAACCATTTCCTCTAGTTTATACCCTCAATGGAAAAGGCCTACTTGTAATTATTCTATCTATATCCCTCATAATGTTGTACACTTCTATCAAATCTCCCCTCATTTTTCCCTGCTCCAGGGAATAAAGTCCTAACCAGTTCAATCTTTCCCTGTAACTCAGTTCCTGAAGTCCAGGCAACATCCCAGTAAATTTTCTCTGCACTCTTTCAGTTTTGTTTATATCTTTCCTGTCGTTAGGTGACCACAGCTGCACACAATACTCCAAGTTTGGCCTCACCAATGTCTTGTACAACTTTACCATATCATCCCATACTCCATGTTTTGATTTATGAAGGCCAATATGCCAAAAGTTCTCTTTACATCCCTATCCACCTGTGATGCCCAAAGGATGAGAAAAGCAGAAAAGTGGCAAAACAAGCAATCCAAGTTGGACAATTTCATTATGCAAGAGGAAAGCTTCTACCGGAAAATTTGGTAACTTTGGCAGGAAAGTTATTTTTGGCTGGCCCAGCATCGAAAAACCGGGATCGTAAATGTGCGACAAATCCAGGAAGGAATTTAAGAAAAGCAAAACTTCAAGTTCCAGTTTATTGTCAAAGGTACTGAGGTAAAGTAAGAAAATGTATATTGCCAGCAATGCGGCGTTAATCTATGTACAGTGCAGCAGACAAAAGAGGTACAGAGTGCAATGATAGAGAGTTCCAGAGAGCGATCAGTTAGAACAGATAAAAAGCACATTGTGTGGTTTGTTCAGGAGTCTGATGGCTGTAGGAAAGAAGCTGTTCTTGAATCTGGTGGTATGCACTCTCAGGTTCAGAAATCTCCTTCCTGACGAGAGGATGGAGAGTGTGCCTGGGGCAGGGTGAGTCTTTTCAGATTTCAGATCTATAGAGTGCGTACATGCCATCTCATACAAACCTGAGATTCATTTTCCTGCAGGCAAGGCAGAATCACCACTTATTGGCAGTGCAAAAAGAATCGGACTCAACCTAAACAAATTTTTAAAAGGTGAACAAACTGACTGTAATACAGAGATAGAAAAAACAATCAATGAAGTGCAAAAGCAGGAGTCCTTAAATAAGTCTCTGAATGACTTTGTCATTGAGGAGTCTGATGGTGGAAGGGTAGCAGCTGTTCCTGAACCTGATGGTGCTAGTCTTGTGGCCCCTGTACCTCTTTGCTGAAGGCAGCAGCAAAAACAGAGCGGGTGCTGGGTGGTGTGAATCCTTGATGATTGCTGCAGCTCTCAATAGACAATAGACAATAGGAGCTGGAGTAGGCCATTTGGCCCGTCGGGCCAGCACCGCCATTTTATGCCCTGTAGATCTTCTCGATGGTGAGGAGGGTTTTACCTGTGATGTTCTGGGCTGTGTCCACTACCCTTTTCAGGGCTTTACACTCATATTTTTAATATGGTTTTCCAAGACAGTGGGAAGTATAGATGTGGTCGATGTCCTCGAATCTTATGGTCCATATTCTCAAGCTCGTGAATCTTCCTCCTGAAGAGAGGATGATGACAAAAAGTGTGGCTGGGGAGGGAATGAGTCTTTTAATATGTTGGCTGCTTTTCTGAGATAGTGGGAAATGTAGACGGAGTAGATAGAAGGAAGGGACCTTTGTGTGGTGGTCTGAGCAGAGTTGAACAACAGGGTCTGCAGATGCTGTGGTTGAGGGCAAAACGCAAGTGTGCAGGAGAAACTCAGCACGTCACCCAACATCCAGAGGATGTAAAGAGTAACCAACATTTTGGGCCTGGGGCCTTTGTCAGGCATCTGAAGAAACAGACAGGGAGGCCTAAATAAAAAGGTGGGGAGAGTGGGTTGGAGGATAGGGGGTGAGGACAGAGGGGGAGGAAAAGAGTGAGGCTTACAGGAGGAATTTAGCCACAATTGGAGGTTGATGCTAATTCTGTCTGGTTGGAAAGTGCCAAGATGGAATATAATGTGTTGATCCTTTAATTTGCAGGTAGACTTGGTTTAGCAGGGCATAAGATCATGTCGGTGTAGCTATGGTGTGTCGCAACTCTCTGGAGTTTCTTGGGGTCTTGGGCAGAGCAGGTCCATGGAGTAATGTACAATGCCTTCACAGGGGCATCTGTGCAAGTATCTAAGATACACAAATGACATCTTGAACGTCCTCAGGCTTCTGAGGAAGTGGAGGCACTGGTGCACCTTATTGGCCATTGTGCGGACCAGGGACAGGTCATTGGAGAGGCTTACTCCTTGGATCAAAGCTACCTACAATATCCATCTTAGCACCACTTATGAAGACAGGTGAGAGAGCTCCAGACATCTTCCAGAAGTCTATGACCCGTTTCTTCACCTTGCTGAGAGAGAGGTGGTTGTCCTGACTCCAAATGAAAAACAATGTGAAGTCAGCTTGTCCGTTAGCATCCATGGACAGTTGACATTTCAGGTCAAAGACTGTGCTTCACACCTGGCCCATTGAGAACTCCTCCAGCATTTTGATAACTTGCTCCTAATTCCAACATGTGCAGTATTTTATGCTTCCTGGTGCATAGAATAGCAGATTTTATGTGTGAAGAAAGATCACATAGATAGCAAAGGCCCTTCGCCAATTATATTTGCCAACCTATATATACCTACAAAAAAAACCTCATAACCCTCTATTTTTCTTTCATTCCTGTGCCTGTCTAAGAGGTTCTTAAATGCCCCTTTTGTTCTACCCTCCACTGCCACCCCTGGCAAGGCATTCCAGGTACCCACAACTCTCAGTGTAAAAAGCTTACCCCTGATGTATCCCCAAAACTTTCCTTCCTTCACACTGAACTTATGTCCTGTGGTGTTTGCTACTCCTGCCCTGGGAAAAAGGCACAAGCTGTCTACCTTATAATCGTGTAGACCTCTATTAAGTCACCTCTCAAACTTCTTCACTGGCCTGTTTTCTCCTGAGTTCAGAAAAAAAATCTCATTGAAGTTCAGGGCTAGACAGGTTGAATGTTTATTGTGACTGATGAATCTAGAACTAGGGTCAAAGTCCCATGATCTAGGGTGAGCCATTTAGGACAGAGAAGTTCCTACCAACAGAAGGTGGTGAATAGTTTGCATTATCTGCCCCAGATGCTAGTGGAGAATTAGTTATTGTGTTCATTCAAACCAAGTATCAAATAATTTCTGGATAATTAGGAAATTAAGTGATCTGAGGATAGTGTAGGACAATGGTGTTACAGATGAAGATCAGTGATGGTTTTAGATGAATGACTGAGCAGGTTCTAATAACCAGATAGTCTACTCCAGATGAAGTCTTGTCCCAAAATGTTGACTGTTCAGACTTGATGCAAAGTCTCAAGCCAAAATGTTAACTATTTTGATTCATGGATGCTGCCTGACCCATTACGTTGAAGCATTAACTCAGAAACATGCAGGGGTTGTAGGTGAATTGTGTGCAATTGGGAAGCACGGGCTCATGGGCTGAAAGGACCTGTTACCACGCTGCATGTCTAAATTTTATTTTTAAATTACGTTTAAAATTTAAATGTAAATTAGGACATCGAGAATGGAGCATAGAGACCAGAACAGTACTGACAGGATGATGTCTGTGCCAAACCTTATCCCCAAATTAATTAGATCTCTCCATTATCTCTTCAATTAAACAAAATCCTCCTTCTCCACCAATTTGTTTTTTTTGCTCCATATTCTAATGTCAGCATTCTCTTGGATAGCTCCGGACCACTCCTAGCCCTAATTCCAATGTTCATGTGTGGTCTCTTTACACAGAGAACAACTGGAAATGTGCAATTTCCTGCAACATGCCATAGCTGACACAAATTTAGTTTAAAGGGATAATACTTAAGTCAGGGGATATAGAAGGAGAAACCAATAGGCTTTGATTATGCAGGGTGGGGGTTGCTTGGCTGGGACCTCAATGCCACCAGAGATCAGTTGTACTAATTGAATTGTAAAAATTTTTTAAAAATTGGTACAATGTAAAGTAGTTTTCTCTGAGCTGCATTATTCAGAGAAAGAACCCTTAACTGGTTGCACATGATGCTAAAGACCTGCTGGAATATTCCCCAGGAATGTATTCAGACTGTAACTTAGCTTCTTTCATTGAAGAGCCAACGATTGTATTTTTTATAACCGAGCCAAAGAGAAGAGTTAAGAAATTATCCACATGACTAAAGGATCTTTTCAATATTTGAAGCAGTGTGGCCTGATAGTGATTCACAGTGAACGACTTGCTAGGGGAACTTGGTAAAAACAGAAAATAGTGATTCATTTTACAGCCCTTTGTTGACTCCTCCCTCTTATTCGCAAAGTCAAGAGGAAATTCATTGTTTGTGCTGTGGCACAGAGGCTCCAAGAGAGGAATCAGAAAGGGGCAATGATTCATTTGTTTCAATTTAACTCCAATCATTTCCTTTTCCAGAAAGCATGTTTTTAAACTGCCAGTGATATAAATTCCTTTCCTCTATCTCAGACTGCTTCTATGGAGGGTATATAGTATTGCCATGATTATTTATCATCTCCATAATAAAGCAGGAATGCATCACACACTTTCAGAACAATGTGTGTGTGTGTGTGTGGGCGCTCGCATGTGTGTGTCAGTGTGTGCTGCATGTATGTCTGCATGTGCGTGTGTGTTTGTGTGTGTCACTGCATATCTAGTGTGGGCTTGGCATATGTTTGCATGCACATATGCATGTGCATGCAAATGCTTTTGTGTATCCATTTGTGTGTGTGTGTATGAATAGTGTGAATCAAAGAGGAAGAGATTGAGTGCGAGGCGAGTATATATGTGCGTGCTCGTATATACCATCTATGGTGTTGAGTTAGAAAATAATATGGGTGCGCTTTGTACAGTCAAGGTCAGATAGTCTCTTCACTATTATAAGGACAAAAAAAATCATGAACTGCAAGGCACCAAACAAATCTTTAATCCCTACATCTTCATTTAACTCGTTTTGAACTCGTTGCTCGTATGTTATAAGGGATTAGCAGAGGCTAAATTTCTAAACTATCTTGTGTGAGTCTACATGGATTATTAAAACTCATGCTTGAATCTAGAACAATAGAATACTACCGCACAGAAACAGGCCCTTTGGCCCATCTAGTCTGTGTGGAGCTATTATTCTGCCTCATCCCAATGACCTGCACCCAGACCATTGCCCTCCATAGCCCTCTCACCGGGCTATCTATCAAAATTGTTTTTAAATAACTAAACCCACAACAGGAAGGGATAAGCTGCTCAAATGAACTCGTGTTGGAAGCAAATTCAACAGTGACGGGTTTGCTGTTATGGAGGAGTAAGAGTGTGGAGAAAGAACAGCACAGAGGAGTTGGAACTAATACGGAAGCAAAGTGCTAAAATTGCTGGAAATCAAATCAAACAAAAGAGCTATTTTTCAGTTGAGAGAATGAGAAGTGAGATTGGACTGTGAACCAAAGAACTTTTCTGAACTTACACACATATTACATACAAAAGCGCTTAGAATTAGAAGGGGGTTAAGTTAGGTTAAGTAAGTCAATAGTGATAAGTTAAAGTTTGAATCTATTTTCATGTTTAAATATAATTAATAATAACTTTTATTTAAGTAACCATTTGTCTTGGTGAATATTTATTGCTGCTGGGTTTATGGGTCCTCTGGGCTCATAACATTACAAACACTGTTAGTTCCTTTAACAGGCAATTGAAAGCCTCTACAGAACCTGTGGCATTAGGTTGAGGCGGTTGAGCCCTTTTGAGTAGTGCTGCTGTTGCAACAGCTCCGGCAAAACGGAAAAAAAATATTTTCCAAGATAGAGGTTGTATTGTGAGCAAACCAGTAGACATTTCATACAAAGTACAACTCAAAAGAAAAGTACAAAAGTACAAGTTATAGAGAAAGATCAGTTGATGCAGAGCAGAGGCTACACATAATTTTATTATTCTGGGTATGATATGGCAGGAAAATAACTGTCCTTGAATCTGGTGATTCATGATCTCATACTCGTGAATGTTCATCCTAACAGGAAGTGAGTGACAGCAGGGAGGCTGGTGTGAAGTGAGTCATTTAATATGCTGGCCTCTTCTCCAAGGCAGCAGGAGTCAACAGAGGAGCAGGAATGTGTGAGCCACATTCACATCCCTCTGCAGTTTCTTGTGGTCTTCAGTGGAAATGTTCCTGTTCTCCCGTAGCGAAGCACCTTGACAGGATGCTTTCAGCGGTGCACCTGCAGTGGTTGCAAAGGGATGCAGGTGACATGCCAGATTTCTTCAGGCGTCTAAAGTAGAGGTGTATGGATGTGGGTGGCCTATGACGAGTCTCTGGAGATGTCTACCCCATGGATCTTAAAGCAATCTACTATCTCCACCTCAGCGCTACTGATACAGTCCAGGGAGCGAGCTCTGCCCTTCCTCCGGAAGTCTATCGCCAGCTCCTTGGTCTTGCTGACACTGAGCGAGAGGCTATTGTCCTGGCACCAAGTCACAAGACCCCCTATCTCTATGCTGTACGCCACTTCATCGTTGTTTAAGATCCTGCCTGGAATGGAATCCATGAATATATAGATGGAATCAAAGCTGTGCTTGGCCACGCACTTACGAGTACACAGGGAACACGCAGCCTTGAGATGCCCTGGTTGATTGTGGAGGAGGTGCTGACTGAAAGATTGGAATAGGAAGTGTTTAGAAGAATATGGACCAAATGCAGGCAAGTGGGACTAGCCCAGAATGCCTCTTGGTCCGCATCTTAATTTTAGGCCCAAATGTATTGCTTCTCAGCCTTTTGGCTAAGATCATGTGTAATTTTAGTCCAGCTCTTTTGTGTGTTGTACCAAACACCTGCAGATTTTCTTGCTCAACTTAGCCTGCCCGGACAATTTGGTTGTATGACTCATTGTTAAAATGTCTCTGTAAGAACTAGTCATCAAGTAGCTATGAGAATCCCATGAAAATTATCTTGTTCACTAATAACCTTCAGGGAAAGCCACTCTTGCACCATATGTGTCTCCATGCCCCTGTCTTAGCAATTCACCGGTGAACAATAGATATGATTCAACAATTTGAGGTAATGAATACTTTCTGAAAATGTTCAGAAGCAAGGCACACATGCAGCAATGTTGACAAGACATGAGAAAGGACAGCAGGATAATGGCAGATCTTTTACCTCAGATACCATTTTCCTGCTCTATTTCTGCACTGATAGATTTCTCTAATACCCAGGAATGTCACACCAATGGCATCGTGAAGAAAACATGCCGGCGCTGCTACATCCTCAGGAGTTTGTGGAGGTTTGTTTCGACATCAGAAACCCTGGCGAATTCCTACAGGGTTGTGGTGGAAAGTCTGCTGACCCGCTGCAGCACAGTCTGGTATGGGGGACACAAATACCCCTGAGCATAGAGCCCTGTAAATGGTCATGGACACGACCCAGGGCATCATAGGCAAAACCTATTGAGAACATCTACAGGGAACGCTGCCGTAAGAGGGCAACAGCAATCGTCAAGGACCCACACCACCCAGCACATGCTCTGTTCTCCCTGCTGCCATCAGACTCTCACCACCAGGTTCAGGAAGAGCTGCTCCCCCTCCACCATCAGACTCCTCAACAACAAACTCAATCTGAGACTCATTCAAGGACTCGTACTTGTGCACTTTATTGAATTTTTTAAATTCTCTCTGTATTTCACAGTCAGTTTGTTTACATTCATTATCTGTTTACTGTTTGTTTACATGTTTAGGCTGTGTACACTTTATATTTTGCACTACCAATTAGTGGTAATTCTGCTGTGGCCGCAGGATAAAGAAATCTCAGGTTTATATGTGATGTCAGGTATGTACTCTGACAATAAATCTGAAATCGGAGGGTCTCCACGGCCCTCCACAATAAAAATTCAAGATATATGATTCCAAAACTCCTTTCTTGTCATTTGTACAGGAATGCAATAACCATAACCATATAACAATTACAGTACGGAAACAGGCCATCTCTGCCCATATAGTCCGTGCTGATTTAAGTGAAACTTCTCTAGTCCCATCTACCTGCTCCCTGCCCATAACCCTCCAACCCCCTCACATCCATGCACTCATCCAACCTTCTCTTAAATGAAAAAATTGTCCCTGCTGCAACCACCTCTTCCAGAAGGTCATTCCACTCAGCCACCAGTCTCCGAGTGAAGAAGCTCCCTCTTATGTTACTTCTAAAGTTTTGCCCCCTAACCCTTAAATTATGACCTCTTGTTCCAATCTCACCAATCCTCAAGTGGAAGAGCCTATTCACTATCTATCCCCCTCATAATTTTATATACCTCTATCAAATCCTCCCTCAACCTTCTACACTCCAATGAATAAAGACCCAGTCTACTCAATCTTTCTTTGTATTCTAGATACTGCAATCACGGCAACATTTCAGTAAATCTTCTCTGCACCCTCTCTACCTTTTTGATATCCTTCCTATAATTTGGAGACCAGAACTGCACACAATATTCCAAATTTGGCCTCACCAAAGCCTTGATGAATCTCAACATCACCTCCCAGCTCCTATATTCTATGCCTTGATTTATAAAGGCCAGCATACCAAAATCCTTCTTTACTACTCTATCCACATGAGAATGCACTTTCAAAGAACGATGAACCGTTATTCCAAGATCTCTCTGTTCCTCTGCATTCCTCATTGCCCTCCCCTTCACTGCATATGTCCTGTTTTGATTATTCTTCCCAAAATGAAGCACGTCACACTTATCTACATTAAACTCCATCCGCCACCTTTCAGCCCACTCTTCTAAGCAGTCCAAATCCTTCTGCAGCCCCCAAAAACCATCCTCACTATCCTCAATATTACACGAAATTGCCTGGTGCTGTATTCAGTAAGAAAGAAGGGGAAGCAAGAGAATCTCTCAGATTCACTGAGTGTCCTTTTATTTGCCACCAGTGCCCCCACAGCCTCTGCAGCCATAGACTCCTGTTTGATCCATTGGCCACCCAAGCTCCAGATCTAAATCTCCAACATGATCAGGAAGCCTTCAGCCCCTGAGGCCCTTTTGGAACCCCTTCTAGCCCTCGGCACCCTCTCGACTCCCGGCTCCGATACCTGGTTCCTACGAGCTAATCTCCAACCCTTGCCACGAGGGTCCCCTCGACCATAAGTTGCCCGCAGCCTGTGCGGGTCACTCGGCCGCAGAGCTCCTCACTGTTTTGCTCACTGTCCTGGCGAGTCATCTCCTCTGCTTCTCCTTGTCAATGGGCATGGGGGCGGGGGGGCAGTGGGCAGCACTAGTCTGCTGGTCCCCAGGTCTCCAGCCCCTCGTGGCCTCTGCCGAGCGCTTGCACTGCCATCTTGGACAGAGACCTCCGCGGTTGCAGGACCTTAGTTTATAAAACACCTTTGGCTCCTCAAACAGGCCATTTAATGGCTGTATGGAGCTGCCAGTATGAGGACCGGGCCCTTCAGAGAAGCACTGTGTCTCTGTTCTCCACTCTCCCAGGTCCTCACCAGTGGCAGCTCTGCCATTACCAGCAGCTCCAGTAACACCAATGTTTTCTCATAATTCTCCATCTCCTCTGATTGATGAAAGTTTTCCTCATTTTATCTCTTAATGGTCTTTTCCTTATCTTGACACTGTTCTAGCTACCTTGTGTCGTCCTCTAAAACTTCATGATGATCAACTATCTTGAATTCAAGGCACTAGAAAATTGGAGAAGGATTCGACCACCCCCAAGTCTGTTTCACCATTCAATATGTTGCGGCTGAGCTATGCATTTGTAGATATATATAAAATATAAAGGGTTTTATTGTTGTAAATCTCACCGTTTCAACAGCGATTACACCTCCTACACATTTCATTGACCGCAAAATGAATGAATTCAAGTTTTCCTCAATCTATTTGTATTTTTATCAGCCTATTTAGAGATAATGAAGTGAATTCCATTAGCCAACAGATGCTGGATTCTTGAGCAGACAAAGAATTGCGGGAAGGACACAGCAGGTCGCACGGAATCCATGGGTAGAAATGGTCGCTCAATGTTCCAGGTTGGGACCCTTTCTCCAGACGTGTTTTGATTAACTGCAGGCATTTTCACAGTGGGGAAAATAAAGTGAATGTAATGGTGGATATTCCCCATCTTTACATCGCTTCACTTACCTGAAGAAAGCCCCGAGGGCGGACTCACCAGGCGAACTCTGATCCGTCTCGAAGGTACACTCAGAGATGGAGCGAAGCCGCTCCACCTCCTCCATAAAGGCAATACTGCTGAAAGCGGCTGGAAAGGGGCGGGCTGATGACGTCGTCGACCCACGACCCAGGAGGGCGATTTTTAAAATCCCGTAATGCGGCAGTTGTGCAGGAGATCTGCCTGAATCCTAAGACTGCTTGAACAGATCTTACCTGTTCTTCGGTCACCATTTCAGGTACAGGCGCCTTTCCCTTCTTGGAGTGTATGTTTGACGTCACGGCAATGGGCAGAGCTACTGCACCACTCACCCCGCCTCCTTCAGCTTTGGAACACGGTGTCCAAAGCTGCTCATTTATGAAGGGAATCAGCCTTCTAGGCCTTCTCCATAAAAGGTAAATTCACCTTCATTGAGCCAGTTTTAATACGTGATTGCACCATAAAAAAAGAGCTAGTGCCGAGCCGAACCTCTGAGTGAGCATTTCTACCTATGGATGTTGCCTGACCTGTTGAGTTCCTCCAGCAATTCTTTGTCTGCAGAATGACACAAGACGTTGTTTTGAATTGTAAATGAGTCTTCTTCATTTCTCTAAAAACACAGAAATGCCGGAGGAACTCAGCAGGTCTTGCAGCTTCCATTAGGAGGTAAAAATATATCTGCAACGTTTCAGGCCTGAGCACTCTCTTTATCTCCTAAGGATGCTGTGAGACCTGCTGAGTTCTTCCAGCAGTTTTGTGAGTTTACTTCAATCACAGCGTCTTTTCGAGCTTCACTCCTCGTCTGTTCCCCTGGTAACTATCTGTTAGGAGGATTGGATGATGTCACTTCATTCCTATGGGAAAGTGAATGAGTCACCGCTCTCTGGTCTTCCACTAGCAGAAACATAAATATTGTACCATAGAAGGTAAGGGCAAAAATAATCATTCAGCCCTTCAATATGATCCTGATCCATCATCCACTTCGGGATTCCGTTCCGCTCTCTTCATAACCTTGACCCTCCTAACATTAAGGAATGGAGTTAGCATTTTCATGAATGCATTTAATGACTTCCACTGCCTCACTGCTTGAAAAAATTCCACACATTCAACTTTGATGGAAATGTGGGAAGAATAAAAATGGGATTAGCAACCATGGTGCTGGAATCTGGAGACACGGCTTCTCTTTTTTTTTTAAATTTTTTATTTTTCACACCATAAATCACATTAGCCATGATATACACTTTTTCTTTTTCACACATATACAGTGACTTTTTCTCCCCCCCCCTCCCTCCTCCCAGGCCACCCCCCCACCCCCCCCCCCCTCATCCATTTTAGGTATACAATCTAGGTTGCATTAAACTAGTCAGACAATGTTGTCATTCAACAAAAATACACCAGAAATTCTACTGAGTCCATTCTTTTCTTTCCTTCTCCTTCCATCAACTTAGGTAATGATTGTCCCCGGTAGGTTTTCGCTATTGTATTTAATGTAAGGCTCCCATATTTGTTCGAATATTTCAATATTATTTCTTAAACTATATGTTATTTTTTCTAATGGAATACATTTATTCATTTCTATATACCATTGTTGTATTTTCAAATTATCTTCCAATTTCCAGGTTGACATAATACATTTTTTTGCTACGGCTAGGGCTATCTTTACAAATCTTTTTTGTGCATCCTCCAAATCAATTCCAAATTCTTTGTTTTTTATGTTACTTAGGAGAAAGATCTCTGGATTCTTTGGTATATTGTTTTCTGTTATTTTATTTAATATCTGATTGAGATCATCCCAAAATTTTTCTACTCTCTCACAAGTCCAGATTGCATGAATTGTTGTTCCCATTTCTTTTTTACATCGAAAACATCGATGCAAGGTCTAAATATCTTGCATGGCATGCAGAGTTACCCCGGCATGTTTGTGCACTGGAGAGTTCCCCAGCATCTGCAAACTGCTTGCTTATCTCTTTCCCTCCCCAGTTGCTGTCTGACCCACTGTTCTTTTCATTTCTAGAGATACAGCATGGTAAAGGTCCACAAGTTTGACCCACAAGTTCGTTCCGTCCAATTCACACCCAATAGACCTGCATCCCCAGTACGTTTCGAATGGTGCGAAGAAACCAGAGTCCCCAAGGGAAACCTGCGCAGACACGGGGAGAACATACAAACTCCTTACGGACAGCGCAGGATTCGAATCCCGGTCCCAATCGCTGCCGCTGTAAAGGCATTGCGCTAACTGCTACGCCAACAGTTCTTCCAGGAGAGATGTATTGAACTGCAAATGCTAGAGACTAGAGCAAACAAGAAGAAGCCAGAGAAACTTAGTGGGTCAATAAAGGGCCTTGATCCAAAGGATTTATTGGTCATTTCTACCTATTAGGATTGAAGGTTAGTAAAAACACAATGCTTGTGGAACTCAGCTTGTTAAACAGTGTACTTTATAGACCAAAGATAAAGCTACATAATCAATGTTTTGGGCTTGAGCCCTTCAACAGGGTATGAAAAAATGTTGGCAGGCACCCGAACAAAATGATGGAGTGGAGAGGCAGGGGGAGGAGCACAGTCCCAAGGGCAGGAGACAATAGGTGGATAAGGCACACACACAAACAGGTAGGGTGAGGAGGGATGTCTCTACGTATGAAGAGGGAATGGGGTGAAGAGGTGGAGGAAAGAAGATAAAAGGAAAAAGAAGAGAGGGAGAATGGTGAGAAGGCAGCAGAAACTGGGGTAGTCAAGAGGTTTGAAGGGTGAGCACTTAGAACGGAAAGGCATAGGAATTTCTTCAGCCAGAGGGCGGTAATATAAATCCGTGGACTTTGTTTCCACGGGAGGGTGTGGAGGCCAGGCTGCCATACTGATGCTCCAGACAGCATAAATCGCTGCGCACAACCACAGAGTGATGACTCCGACTCTGAGAAGGTCCTGGCCGCTACCACACTGACCAGGGTCATCCCTCACAACCTCAGGCGCTCTATGATGGACATGCAAGTCAATGGGCAGGTAATGAAGTGCCTATTCGACAGTGGCAGCACCGAGAGCTTCATTCACCCGAGCTTGGCTGAATCTCACTCCCTGAGATTAAAAGTCCACCCCACCACCTGCTCGATCGCCCTCACCACCAATGATAAGACTGTTGGTACCCTTGGGTGCTACTCGGCCGATATAACTGTGCGAGGGGAGACTTACACAGGGTTCTGGCTCCTGGTCATACCCAAACTCTGCACCCCAGTCCTCCTGGGCCTAGATTTCCAGTACCACCTGCAGAGTGTCACCCTTGCCTTCGGGGGGCCCCAACTTCATGGCTCCGAGCTAGGGCATTCCGCCATTGAAAAGGAGGCCCAGGGGATTGTGGAAGTGGTCCACACTGGCGCCACTACCTGGCCGGCGGGAGATTCACCCTCCACACGAACCAGCAGGGTGTGGCGTTCACGTTCAACACTAACCACAAGAGCCACTTCGAGAACGACAAGATCCTGTGCTGGTGAGTCGAGCTGGCAACCTACAGCTACGACATCCAGTACCGCCCCGGGAAGTTTAACGACTCCCTCGATGCCCTCTCTCCCACCTGCGCGTCTATGCACGACGACAAGCTGCAGGCATTGCATGAGTCCCTCTGCCATTCGGGTGTCACCAGGCTGTTCCACTTCATTAAATTCCGGAACCTGCTGTATACCATCAGGGACATCAGGGACATGACTGAGGCCTGCCGGGTCTGCGCGGAGTGTAAACCCTGTTTCTGCTGCCCGCCCCAGGCCCATGTTGTAAAGGCTACTCAGCCCTTCGAGCATCTCGGCATCGACTTCAAAGGGCCCCTGCCTTCCACGAATCGAACGTCTACTTCCTCACGGTAGTGGACAAGTACTCACGCTTTCCTTTTGCTATCCCTTGCCCGGACACCTCCACGACCACCGTCATTTGGGCCCTGGGGCAGATCTTCAGCATGTTTGGCTACCCCACTTTCATCCACAGTTGACCTGGGGTTTAGTTTCATGAGTGATGAGCTGCGCCAGTACCTGACAGCAAGGGACATTGCAAACAATCGCACGACGAGCTATAACCCGAGAGGCAATGGGCAAGTGGAACGCGAAAACGGGGTGGTCTGAAAGTCAGTCCTCCTGGCTCTCAAGTTGAAAGGGTGGCCTATTGAGTACTGGCAGGACGCCCTGCCCGAGGCGTTCCATGCCATTCGGTTGCTGCTGTGCACGGCTACCAACGAGACCCTTCATGAACGTCTGTTCTCATTCCCCAGAAAGTCAGCGATTGGAATGTCTCTCCCAGCATGGCTCACATCCCCGGGACCGGTGCTCCTGCGTAAGCACATACGGACACACAAGGCCAAAGCCCTGGTCGAGCAGGTCTTCCTTCTATATGCGAACCACAACTATCCCTACGTTAGGTTCGGCAATGACAGGGAGGACACCGTCTCAACCACGGACCTGACCCCAGCAGGAGCACCCACCACAACATGCCATCCTTCAGCCCAGCACGATGCCGACTGGGCATACATCCCCGTCCCCAGGCAGCTATGGGACGCACAGGTCCTCCTTGACCACTAGGGGCCCACTTCAGCACTGGGAGACGAACCAGCCCCCCCACCCATCCAATATGACCCTCATAAGTCGACCCTGGCCCCCCCGGCCACCCCTCCACACGGCACCACACCAGTCACACAGATCCCTGCCGCCAGCACCCCCACTTCCCCTCTGACCAGTGACCAGGAGCCAGTCCTACGACGGTCACAGAGACCCCGGCGGCCGCCGGATCGTCTCAACCTGTAAATTTTGTATGTTGTATAGTGGGTATGATTCCTTGTTACTGCACCCCCCCCCCAGGACAATTTTAAAGAAGTGGGTGAATGTGGTGGGTCACCACCGGCCTACTTCAGGGGGCAACACCTGTACCTGCAGGAGTGTAAAGGGACAGGACAACACCTGGCCGGCTGTCAATCAGTTGGCCTGAAGGGACCAAGCCCCACCCGGTCGAGTGTCAATCACCCTCCGGGATATTAGCCTGTGCCGGCCTCCTGAAGCTCACTCAGAGTTACTGCAGCTACAGCCAGCTTGGCTCTGTGGAAATCTTTGTGGATTAAAGCCTATTGTACAGTCTTTACCTTGTATGTGTCTGATTCTGGTTAACAGTGCACCACAGTTATGAGGAGGAGGGGTTAGATCGGATGGACAGCCAGCATCGGTTTCGTGGGGTGACAATGGCAAAGACCAGAGGACATCTGTTTAAGCTAAGGGTTCCATTATTATCACGTTTAGAATGTAACATACATGAGATTCTTTAACTTTAGTCTTCTGTATGGCAGACACTTTGTCCAGCGCCTCTCACGGAAACCTACAGTTTCCCCTTCAAGTACCAACCAGGCCTGAACCTGCTTAGCTTCCCAGAGCAATCTCAGGTGCATTGAGACTATTCGGCTTCTGTGAATGGAGGACAGTTTAGGGGAGATGTCGGAGATAGTTTTTCTTCACACAGAGGGTGGTGGGTGCATAGAACGTGTCGACAGAGTGGAGGCTGGTACAATGGGGACATTCAAAAGACTCTTGGTTAGACACATGGATGCAAGAAAAATAGAGGGTATGGACAAATTAGATTGTCGTGGAGTCAGTTTAACAAGGTCGGCTCAACCCTGATGTGGATGCAGATGTGGCAAGGTTGCTCTCCCCTTTGAAGGAAAAATGGGTTGACATTGAAAAATCAGACTGTGATCAAGATTTGGACAGAAACTTTTCTGATTGAAAACCTAGGCCAACTGTACCACACCCATCAGTAACAAAGCATTCTGGAATAACAATTGCAAGCAGACCAGCAAAAGCACAATTGGGCAACACAATAATCTGCTAAATGATTTCATGATGTGTATGTATGCCTTCCAGAATTCAAGCCAATTACTTGCTTTAGTCTGGTGCAGCTGCCTTGATTTTTTGCTGAGCTTTTGGTATTTTGCCATGGCTCTTATCCGCGAGACCTGCAGCATATAGCTGGGAACCAGCTGCCAGTAACACTTTCCTGTTCAATTCGCCTACGGAAGTGGCCTAGGTAAGGTTAACCAGGTTCCCTAACCAGCTCTGAGGTAGGTCAGGGGCCCGGTTGGATTCCGACGGGGTTGACCGGGTCGGACCCTTTCTAACTGCTGCGTAATTGGGGCACTAACCGGGCAAATTGCCCAGTTAACCCCTTTTTACCCGGCAGTTGAAAGGGCCTAGTGGCGATTCTGGCCTGAGCACTTCATCAGGAGAGCTAAAAATGATCAGAGGCCTGAATAAAATGGTGGGTGAGGCATAGGGGAGGGATGCAACATGGGTAATTGATTCACGATTCCTTTGTGTCATGTAATAAAACAGAAAATTCAATTTTATTAGAGCAAAAGAGTCCTCCCAGCTGCCTCTAACATGGTTACATATTCTGCTGCAACGCTTTTGACATAGGCAATGAGGTTAGCGATCATCCTCCCCTCGTTACTGACACACCTTCACCTGTAGGCTCATTTTTATCGAACATTTTTGACGGCCAAAGTCTATAGCAAGCCTGTTCAGCAAAATTCATCTAGAGCCCCTTTCACCCTTGCAAATGATCCCTGGAATTAACCGCCAATCGGCCTTTAAAGTGGCAAGTGTGAACGCAAAATCAGCTCAACGCCGGGGATTGACGGCCTCGACCCCAAATACAATCCCCGGTGTCTGTAGGCGCTGGTGTTGCAATCAGGCAAGTGTGAAACGGGCAATTAGATTGTGGGAATGAAATGGCATTATTTTTTTTGTGCGTCCACGTTAAGCCCTAGGTGGAAGTGTGCTGCAGACGCGCTGGAATCCAAAGGTAATCCAGACACTCCTCCTCCATCTCTCCTCTGAAGTTATAACTAGCAGGCACATTAGCTGGGCTTGTTAAGTGCTGTTATTTAAGAGATCTGAGTTTATTTGGGTTGACTTTAAAGAAGTTCAAATCAGCGAAGAGTTAAAAGAAAACAATAGCTTCTGCAAACTGGGGTGATGGAGGGGTGCAGCAGGTCCTAACCCTAAGGTTGGAGGAGGGATCGGGATATGAGTTAACGGGCACAATTAAGGATGGGCGAATTTATGAGGTCATTACTTGGGGTATGAGAGGGACAATAAAACAGGTCTTCATCAAGTTAAAAATACACAAGAGGGGGGTTTCACCATAATGGGAGGGGTGGTGCAGACTGTTGGGACTGGCCTTATTTTAACCTGGCATTCGTCATCTGTCTGGGGTACAAGCAGGGAAGCTCGCCCTTGTGGGCAACCTTCAGGCTGGGGGGCGGTGGTGGCCTGATGCGCAATCCCCTCAACCCATTTTGCAACCTGAGGGGGAGGAGGATGAGGAGGAGGGTGTGGTGCAGGAACAGGAGGCCCTTGGTGCCTCGTCTCCCACAGATCCGTCGACCACCCCTGGTCCCTCATCTGTTCCTGGTGACAATAGACAATAGGAGCTGGAGTAGGCCATTCGGCCCGTCGAGCCAGCACCGCCATTTTACAGATCATGGCTGATCACTACCATCAGTACCCCTTTCCAGCCTTATCCCCATAATCCTTAACTCCTTTGCCTTCCCTCCCCACCCCCCCCCCCACCCCCATACCTCGACTCCTCTCAGTGCTTCATCCTCTGCCATGACCAGACGGCAACTGACCCGACATCAACTGGTGATAATACAGGGATCACACCTCCTGCTGTGCTGGGAGCAGGTAAGACTTGTAATTAATCTGTTCAAAGAAAATTCCTGTTTTAATTAAAGGTGAGGGCATGGCATTTGATTCGCATATTTGCCTCACCGATATCCAGGTGCCAGAAGGAGGCAGAAACTTAAGACGACCATGAAGAGGCAGGAGGCAGCAAATGAGATGCGTGCGCTCTTATGTGAAATAGACCAGATGGAGCAGGAGAGAGAGAACGAGACAGAAGGGAAAGGCATTTGGAGATGTTGCAGAGGCTGATGCAGGAGCACTGGCTGGCTCTGCAACAGGGTGAAAGTCAGGAACATGCTACCGGCAGACAGGAGCACCGGATTGAAAATGATGGATTAACACGCCTGATAACGGAGATTCGACAGAAGATGTAGCCACAGACGGCAGTGATAACCAGACTTGCCTCATCAATCGAAGTGATTGCGTGAGTCCCACCTTGGCCCTCCACCATTCAGTCTCATTGCACCCTTGGCAGGCCTCCTGGATTCCCCCTTCCCACCAGCCTCCCCATCATTCCCACCATCCTCTGCCACCACAAGCCTCATCGCATACCCCCTCCTGCCATGCACCACTATCTGCCCTCCCCATTCCATTCTCCTCCCTCTTGGAGACCTACACAGCCTTCCCGCGGCCGTCTTATAATCTCCAGTGGTGCAGCCAGCCTACATGCCAACCATTATCAACCCCTCAGGTGGGACACACTCGTCACCAGTAGGCACTGATCAAGCCATTATTGGCCAATATCTCATCTCCTACATTCACCTGCTGGAGGATGAAGATCCAATGATCAGTTTACATCCTTCGTTTATCACCAATGTCATTATGTTTACAATTCTCTAGTATGCTGAAGTCAAGTTAAAGGTTTAATGTGAGGGAAAAGTTCCCTAAAATCTGTTTTCAAGATGTTAAAGTTTTATTCAAGAAAGTTTTTGCACTGCCTTTATTGACAATCATTATCTGTTAACATTGATGTTGCACGATAAGTTCCAATGGTTATTATACAGTTTTTATTTTAAAGTTCAGATTTGTTCAAAGATGAGCCAAAGTTTTATTGACTTTTAAAGGATTAGACTCAGTCATTACCCTCATTTCCACACAGGTCTGCCATAATAGCCTCACGTATGGCCTGCGGAGCACGGTCTGTGGCACCTCTGTCAGGGACATTTTCTGGAGGAGGGAGATTGGAGGCTTCAGCCCTCCACTCTTCCAGGAATTGCTCGCAGATATGATGCAAGACACAGAAGGCAAAAGCAACCTCTGACACAAAGGCGGTGTAAAGGATAAAACCTTGTGTTTTCACTTTGTAGTTAATTTTATGACTATCCCTTTAAGGAAGATTGTTGTTTGTAGTGTTACCGTAGTTACCATGACATCATATGTCATAATATTTGGGCATGCTCTCATTCTTCGAAGAACCCTGGAGGAGGCGTAAGCATCGAAATACTTTGAATTCATCTTATTTAATTTTAATTTTATTTTATTTTAACTGTTTAAAGAAGAATATCATTATTACACTCAATATACTCATATTATGAAAATCTTGATGCAAAGTCATGCCAAATGTTTAATCATTTTCAACGAATTAAAGGCTACATAAAGCTGCAAATACAAAGTTTGATTCATTGGAGTAAGAAGATAATAATTTGGAATATCGCTTATGTTTCTGTGAAGATGACGTTTTGAAATTGGGAAATAGGAGAGATTGGAAAGTGTCATCTACAGGCAGTATTAATATCTATTCATTTGGACAGGCACCTCCAGCGATCTTTGCGATGACCAAATCCACTCTAGCAGAGCTCAGCCTGAAGTTGAATGTGGCCTTACAGTGATCGATGACGTGATGTTGAGTGAACCCCTTTGTCAGCCATTTTCGCAGGGTCCTCGATCAAATGCGCAGGCATTTCCACACCATTCACATTTCCGGAGACCTGTGATACAATCAAATGTGTGAATGAGAGGGGAACAGGTCCAATGTCAACTCACCAACGGCGTGTGTCATGTTCAAAGCTGGGGTTTATCACAAACTTCAGATGATCGCATGCACTTGCTAAGGCATCATAATGCACTTGGTCAGAAATCACTTAGGCCACCGGGAATAGCCGACCACCTGCATCTTCAGCGATTCTGTAAATGGAGAGTTAAGAATAATGTGAGCATCATCAGGGCATCCTGGCCAATCCACATATACATCCGTGAAGCTGCAAACACAGAGCTTGAACCACATAATGCTTATATTTTCAAATGAGGATAAATGCTAATAATGGAAAGATCAACCTTACCAGCAGCTGTGGTCGACATCAGCTTGCAGAATGATGGAGAGCCATCCTTTTCGATGGTGGTAGGATGCTGGATCATCCCATGGGGTGATGATGGGAATATGTGTGCCATCTATGGCACCGGCACCGGCACACATTGGATAACCATCCCTTCTTTCAAATGCCTCCATTGTCTCCAGGATATGCTCCCCAGTTGGCAGCCCAATGAAACATGGCATGAGGTATATTTTCAGCGCTGCGGTCACCTGTCTCACCACGTAAATATAGTGGAGATACCCACACCAAAAACCACAGTGATCAAATGATACTCTACGAGAGTGGCATACCACCCCAAGGCTAGTGCAAGTCTGACCAGTGGTTCCAGAGGTCTTCAGCATTTTGTTTTTACGTCTCAGGTGTGGCCCCAGTATCCCAGCAATGAAATCAAATGTGTCACAAGGCATACGTAGATTCTCACGCCACTGGTCATCATCATATTTTTCAAATACTTGATTCCAGAATCAAGGTCTCTCCCTCTTCCATATCCTTCTTCCTCTATGCACACGTTCAAGATACTTCATTATAACCAAGCGTTTTTTTTTTACGGGAGACTCTCAGCTCAGCCAAACTCTCCTCCTCAAACACATCACAGGTTATACTCAAGATATTAAAATTCTACCACCTGAGATCAGGAGCTCACTACCTTTTAAGACCAGTCACTCTTTGCACCAACATGTAGATAAGAACGCTGATAAGACCTGACTGTCTGGCAATTGATTCACACATCTTCAGGATGTCCAAAATGATCTATCTGATGTCTGCCATTGTACTTCCATTTTTTTGCATGCCGCGTTATGCAGGCACTTCCGATTGAAGATAAAACAGACCAAACGCCAGGGATAAACCCTTGCAAGTGTGAAAGTGTTCAGTGTCCCGGTTAGGAGTGGCCTAGTCCAGTGGTTCTCAATCTTTTTCTTTCCACTCACATCCCACTTTAAGTATTCCCTAGGCCATCGGTGCTCTGTGATTAGGAAGGGATTGCTTAAGGTGGGATGTGAGTGGGAAGGGAAGGTTGAGAATCACTACTCTAAACCCAACCTTTTTTTGAATACTTTATTTATAATCAATAATAAATGATACACAAAATACAATGCAATACACGTTTTATTCCATAAAACCCCCCACCCCACATCCCTTTCCCACCCACCTAAATGAACCCCAAAAAAAGAAAGAAAAGGAGAGCAATTAAAGCAATACATTCAAGTCTGTGTCACGGTTTGGGACCACATCACATCATCAATGTATGGGGAGGAGTCACGTGATGGAGTAGTGGCCGGACGGTGAACTCCAGCCCTCTCCAGAAAAGTCGGAAGAAACAAAGGAAAACACAAAGGCACAAAAATAAAAATTAAAGTAAAGTGAGTATAAAGGTGGAAAGAAGATGGCGACGAAAAAAGAAAAATCGAAACCAATGGTAAGAAGAGAGGAAGAGAAGACAACGGAAGAAGAAGGAGAAGGCCTTACCTGTTCAAAGAGGCCCGCGGTGGAGAGAGAAACCCGCTCCCTCAGGTCGGTAGAAAGTGGACTACAAAAATGGCTCGCTGAGCCGAGTAAAAGGAGTCGCGCATGCGCATCGCGCATGCAAAAAAACACACCGACGGGAGGGGTGACCAGCTGGGGAGTCGATCTCCACAGCCGGCAATGACAGCTGCAGAACACCTGCAGGAAGAGGAGAATATAGAAGACAACGAAAACAAGAAAGAAGAGAAGAAAAGGGCAACAAAGAAACAACAGATGGCCAACCCAGAGGAAGAAGAAGAGGAAGAGGAAGAGTACAGTGAAATAGAAGAAGAAGGGAAAGGCAAGACAAAGGATATACTTTCTCTTATTAAAGAATACATTGAGTCATTTAAAGAATGGCAAGCGCAAGAATTTAATGATTTAAGAAGAAGAATAAACAATACAGAAGAGAAAATGAATAAAATAGATATGACCTTATCAGAAATGGGAAAAAGAATGGACAAGGTGGAAGAACGAGAAGCAGCAGTAGAAATGGAGGTAGAGGACTTAAAAAAGAAATTAGAGGAATCTAATAAAAAAGTTAAGGAGACACAAGAGCTGTTAGCTCAGAAAATAGATATAATGGAAAATTATAACAGAAGAAATAACATAAAGATAGTGGGCCTTAAGGAAGATGAAAAAGGCAAGAATATGAGAGAGTTTATAAAAGATTGGATCCCTAGGATCCTAGGATGTCCAGAACTACAGCAAGAAATGGAAATAGAAAGGGCACATAGAGCATTGGCCTTTAAACCACAACCACAACAAAAGCCAAGATCTATTTTAGTAAAATTCCTAAGATATACTACAAGAGAAAAGGTACTGGAGAAAACAATGGAAAAAGTAAGAGAGGGCAACAAGCCACTGGAGTACAAAGGGCAAAAAATCTTCATTTATCCAGATATAAGTTTTGAACTCCTGAAGAAGAGAAAGGAGTTCAATACAGCAAAGGCGATTTTATGGAAGAAAGGGTATAAATTTATACTAAAGCATCCAGCGGTATTGAAAATATTTATTCCAGGACAGCAAAACAGACTATTCTCGGATCCAGAGGAAGCACGAAAATTTTCAGAACAATTACAAAATAGACTGAGAGATGAAGACATGTAACGAGAGTACAAAAGACTGCGAACTAAAAAGATACATAAGTTTTGAACTCCTGAAGAAGAGGAAGGAGTTCAATACATCGAAAACGATCTTATGGAAAAAAACTATTCTCGGATCCAGAGGAAGCAAGGAAATTTGCAGAACAACTACAAAACAAACAGAGAGATGAAGACATGTAATAAGGGTAAAAATGACCACGATTTATATGTATGTGGGTAAAGAGGTATATGTGTGTATATGTATAATGTGCATACATGAATGTATCTGTATTTAGAGGAAAATATAGATAGTATAGACAAGAATTAATAAGGGAAGGAAATGGAATAGAGGGAATAAGGAGGGAATTAAAAGAGTGACCTTTGTTACATATGAAAAGTGAAATCTTTTCTGGGGGGGGCTGGGGGGGGAGGAGTTACGGTCACTGCAAAATCAGCTGACGCTTGCGAGTGAATTCGCAAATCCAAATGGAGAGGGGAGATGTGGTTGTCCGACAAGGGATAAAGGACAACTCAGGAGGGGAAGGGGGGATTGGGGCTAAAGAAGTTTTAAATAGGAGAATAAGGAAAATGTTTGATGTTTTAGGAATGTTGTCTTATAAAGGGTTCAAAACAAGAAAACAGAAATGGATAAGAAGGAAAGGTAATGATGGAGAAATGGAAAGGGAAGATAAACAAAGTATAAAATGGCTACGTTGAACTATATGACTTTAAATATTAATGGAATACATAACCAAATTAAAAGGAAGAAACTGCTAAATTTACTGAAAAAAGAAAAAATTGATATAACATTTGTGCAAGAAACACATTTAACTGAATTGGAGCACAAGAAATTAAAGAGAGATTGGGTAGGACACGTAACAGCAGCATCGTATAATTCAAAAGCAAGAGGAGTAGCTATATTAATTAGTAAAAATGTGCCATTTAAAATAGAAGAGGAAATAATAGATCCAGCAGGGAGATATGTAATGATAAAATGTCAGATATATTCGGAGTTTTGGAATCTACTCAATGTATATTCACCTAACGAAGAAGATCAAAAGTTTATGGAAGATATCTTTTTGAAGATAGCAGATACGCAGGGGAACATATTAATATGTTTTATTCAGGATTTCAACCTGAATTTGGATTCAAATATGGATAAAACTGGGAAAAAAAATTAACAGAAAGAACAAAATAACCAAATTTATAATTAAATCGATGGAAGAAATGCAACTTTTGGATATATGGAGGAAACAACACCCAAAGGAAAAGGAATATTCATATTACTCAGCTAGACATAAAACATACTCAAGAATAGACCTATTTTTGTTATCAGCTCGTATGCAAGATAGAGTAAAAAAAACAGAATATAAAGCTAGAATACTATCGGACCATTCACCCTTAATATTGACAGTAAAGTTAGAGGACATCCCTCCAAGAATGTATAGATGGAGATTAAACCCCATGTAACTTAAAAGGCAGGATTTTAGAGAATTTATTGAAAAACAAATTAAAATGTATTTTGAAATAAATACGAAATCAGTGAAAGATAAGTTTATACTATGGGATGCAATGAAAGCATTCATTAGAGAACAAATAATAAGTTATGTAACCAAGATGAAGAAGGACTACAATCAGGAAACAGAGCAGTTGGAAAGGGAAATAGTAAATATAGAAAAAGAATTAGCAATGAAGGAAGATACAACTAAAAGAAGAGAATTGGCGGATAAAAAAATAAAATATGAAACACTACAAACATATAAGGTGGAGAAGAATATAATGAAGACAAAACAGAAATATTATGAACTAGGTGAAAAAACGCACAAAATCCTAGCATGGCAGCTTAAGACAGAACAAGCTAAGAAAATGTTATTGGCATCAAGGAAAAAAGACAAACAAATTACATATAATCCAAAAGAAATTAAGGAAAACTTTAGAGAATTCTATGAACAATTATACCGAATTGAAAAAGAAGGGAAAGAAGGGAAAATAGATGAATTTCTAACTAAAATTGAACTACCAAAACTTCAAATAGAGGAACAAAATAAATTAACAGAACCATTTGGAATAGTAGAAATACAAGAGATAATAAAAAAATTACCAAATAATAAGACACCAGGAGAGGATGGATTCCCAATAGAATTCTATAAAACATTTAAAGACTTATTAATTCCACCCCTCCTGGAAGTAATCAACCAGACTGATAAAACACAAAGGTTACCAGATTCATGTAAAACAGCAATAATTACAATAATACTAAAGCAAGGGAAAGATCCACTCACACCAGCGTCATATAGACCAATACCTTTACTTAACACAGATTATAAGATAATAGCTAAACTATTAGCAAACAGATTAGCAGACTTTGTACCGAAAATGGTAAATCTAGACCAAACTGGATTTATCAAAAAAAGACACACAACAGACAATATTTGTAAATTTATTAACTTAATTCATGCAGTAGAAGGGAATAAAGCACCAACAGTAGCAGTTGCTTTAGACGCAGAGAAGGCCTTTGACAGAGTAGAATGGAATTATTTGTTCAAAGTATTGCAAAAATTCAGTTTACCGGAGAAGTATTAAAGCATTATATAAGGGACCATTAGCGCAAGTGACAGTAAATGGACATGTATCAAAGCAATTTAACTTAAGCAGGTCAACACGGCAGGGATGCCCACTATCACCTTTATTGTTTGCATTAGCTATAGAACCACTAGCAGAATTGATAAGAACAGAAAATAATATAAAAGGGATAAAAATAAAAGACAAGGAATATAAAATCAGTTTATTTGCGGATGATGTTATAGTATACTTAACAGAACCAGAACTATCAATAAAAGAAAGAAATTGAAGGAATATGGAGAAGTGTCGGGTTACAAGATCAATGTAAATAAAAGTGAAGCAATGCCTATGAATAATGCGGATTTCTCAATATTTAAGAAGGAATCACCATTTAGATGGCAAATGCAAGCAATAAGATACCTAGGTGTACAAATAAACAAAAATCTCGGCCAACTATATAAACTCAATTATTATCCACTAATGAAAAAATTACAGGACGATTTAGAGCATTGGAAAGATTTACCACTAACACTAATAGGAAGGATAAACTGTATTAAAATGAACATTTTTCCAAGGATATTATACCTATTTCAGGCATTGCCAATACAACTGACAGAGAAATTATTCAAGGAGTTAAAGAAAATAATAAGGACATTTTTATGGAAAGGGGGGAAACCGAGGATAGCACTAGATAAATTAACAGAATGGTATAAACAAGGAGGCTTACAACTGCCAAACTTTAAAAATTATTATAGAGCCGCACAATTAAGATACCTATCAGATTTTTATCAAACAAGGGAAAAGCCAGATTGGACTAGATTAGAATTAGATAAAATAGGGGAAAAGATACCTGAACACATATTATATAAATGGGATGAAAAATTGGTACAACATAGAAGTTCTCCAGTATTACATCATCTACTCAATATTTGGAAGAAGATTCATGTAGAAAGAAATAAAACAAATTATCAATTACCAAAACTAATATTGACGCAAAACAAGTTACTCCCTTTTACAATAGATAACCTTTCCTTTAGAGAATGGGAGAAAAAAGGGATTAAAAGAATAGAAAATTGTTTTTCAGGAAATAATTCTTATCCTTTGAACAAATGAAAGATAAATACAATATAACTCAAGATACAGCACTGGCATATTACCAACTGAGATCCTACTTGAAGGATAAATTAGGAAGCAGTTTGAGTTTGCCAGAGGGAAATAACTTTGAATATGTGATTACAGATACAATGATAATCAAAAGATTTATAACAAATATGTATATTAAACTGCAAGAAAAGGAGAATGAGGAAACAAATGGTAAAACTAAACAAAAATGGGAACAAGATTTAAATATAAAGATAAAAAAGGAAACATGGGAGAAGTTATGCTCTGGAACGATGAGAAATACAATAAATACGAGGTTACGTATGATACAATATAACTGGATACACAGGCTATACATTACACCTCAAAAGTTAAATAAATGGGACCCAGCAGTATCTGATAGATGTTTTCGATGTAAAAAAGAAATGGGAACAACAATTCATGCAATCTGGACATGTGAGAAAGTAGAAAAATTTTGGGAAGATCTAAACCAGATATTAAATAAAATTACAGAAAACAATATACTAAAGAATCCAGAGATCTTCCTCATAAGTAACATAAAAAACAAAGAATTTGGAATTGATTTGGAGGATGCACAAAAAAGATTTGTTAAGATAGCTCTAGCCGTAGCAAAAAAATGTATTATGTCAACCTGGAAATTGGAAGATAATTTGAAAATACAACAATGGTATATAGAAATGAATAAATGTATTCCATTAGAAAAAATAACATATCGTTTAAGAAATAATATTGAAATATTCGAACAAATATGGGAGCCTTACATTAAACATAATAGCGAAAACCTACCGGAGACAATCACTACCTAAGTTAGCGGAAGGAAAAGGAAATGAAAAGAATGGACTCAGTGGAATTTCTGGTGTATTTTTATTGAATGACAACATTGTCTGACTGGTTTAATGTATCCTAGATTTTATACCTTAATGGACGGGAGGAGGGAGGTAGGGAGGGTGGGATGGGAGGAGGGAGGGTGGGGGGGGAGAAAATGGCACTGTATATGTGTGAAAAGGAAAAAGTGTGTATCATGGTTAATGTGATTTATGGTGTGAAAAATAAAAAATTTAAAAAAAAACATCATCAATGTATGGGAAAATAAGTTTTAATAATTAGAACACATCCAATCCACGTACGGGCTCCAAACTTTAGCAAAAAAAGGATAATTATTTCGTAAATTATATGTCATCTTCTCGAAAGGAATACATGACCTCATCTCCATGTACCATTGTTTAATATTCAATTTAATTTCATTCTTCCATGTAACCACAAGTCATTTTCTAGCTACTGCTAATGCCAATCTTATAAAAGCAATTTGAGATTTATCTAATTTTAACAATGGCTTAATATAACCCAATAAAAATATCAGAGGGTCAAATGGAATTTTAAATTTAAACATAACTTCCAAAAATTATTTAATTTTATTCCAAAAAGGTTTAACCATCTCATATAGCCAAACTGAATGTAAAAATGTTCCCACTTCCTTATGACATCTAAAACATAAATCTGAATTAACATATTTAAATTTCTTCAATTTCTCCAGAGTTAAGTATAATCGATGAATCAAATTATAATGAACCAATCTGTATCGCACATTCACAATTTTAGTCATACTGTCTTCACTTATTGACATCCACTCATCTGGAGAGGTAGACATTCCTAAGTCTTTCTCCCATTTCATTTTAGTTTTATCTACATCCGGCTTAGGCATTTTACCCTGCAATAAATTATACATGTTCAATATAAAGCCTTTCTTACCACCATCAGTTAGTAAACTCTCAAATTTAGATCTTCTTGGAAGCCACATATTATGCCCCAAATTGTCTAACAATACAACTTTAACGTGATAATAAGTAAAAAGAGTACTTGAAGGTGCATCATATTTCTCTCTCATTCTTTGGAAAGAAATAAAATACTCCTGCCTCATATCAATCTTCTACCAATTTCACTCCTTTTTGTTCCCATAATTTCAAGAGTTGATTATTGATCATAAATGGTAAAAGCTTAGCCCGAAACAAAGGCATCTTAGCTGAAATATTACTCTCTGTACCTAAAAGTTCATTCTTAACCATAATTCATGCAAATGTTTCAAAATCGGTAAATTATAACTGAGAATTCGAAAAATAAATAAATTTATCCATCTTCTTTTCTCCAATCTGAGATAATTCAATCTTAGCCATCCTATTTATAAATTTCAACTGAGCTGATTCATAATAATTTTGAAAGTTAGGAAGTTGTAAACCTCCTAATGCATATTTCCAAGTCAATTTCTGTAAAGAGACGCTCGCCATTTTTTCTTTCCACAAAAACTTTCTTACCAAAGAATTAAAATCCTTGAAAAATTTATAAGGTGTCTTACATGGAACAGATTGGAACAAATATTGAATTTGAAGAAAGATATTAATTTTAATACAATTCACCCATCCCACCAACGTTATTGATAAATCCTTCCACCTATTTAAATCACTTTTAATTCTAGCCAATAATGGTAAATAATTCAAAGCAAATAAATGTTCATAATTATTATCAATTACAATACCCAAATATTTAATATGATCAGACCATCTGAACTTCACAATCTGTCTACATGACAAATAATCCATTTCAGCCAGAGGCATAAATTTACTCTTCTCCCAATCTACTTTATAACCAGATAATGCCGCATAAAGTTCCAAACGTCTATGTAAGATCTCTAAAGATTGTAAAGGATATGTTAAATATATCAACACATGATCTGTAAACAGGTTTATCTTCTATTCATCAGAGTTCACCTGAATGCCTGCCTAATCATCTGCACCAAAGGTTCAATAACCAGTGCAAATAGAGCTGGTAACAAAGGACAACCCTATCTAGTTGATTTAGCTAATGTTAAAGGTAAAGATATCTGGCCATTGGTCACCACTCCTGCAGTAGGATTTTTATACAAAGCCTTAATCCAACCAGTAAAAAGGGGCCCAAAGATAAATTTTTCCAAGACCTTAAACAAAAAGCACCACTCAGCTCTATCAAAGGCCTTTTCAGCAACCAAAGAAATTACCATCGGTAGGTTGGATTGCTGCCGAGAAATATTTATAAAAGAAATCAATTTTACCACTTTGGCTGCTGAATAACAGTTCTTAATAAAACCTGCCTGATCTACATGAACCAAATCAAGTAACCATTTTGCCAATCTATTAGCCAGAACCTTGGCTACTATCTTATAATCCACATTTAACAAAGAAATAGGTCTATATGTTCCCCCGTTCAAAGGATCCCTATCCTTCATAAGAATAACAGTAATAATTGCTTTAGAAAAAGAATCTGGTAAGGAACC
Organism: Narcine bancroftii; assembly: GCF_036971445.1. NCBI lineage: Eukaryota > Metazoa > Chordata > Chondrichthyes > Torpediniformes > Narcinidae > Narcine > Narcine bancroftii. The sequence continues at coordinate 202,344,882 of NC_091475.1, forward strand.
AGCTTGATCTCAAATGTCCATTAAAGAAACTAGTAAATCTTGAAACTCCTTATAGAATTCAGAAGTAAACCCATCATCGCCCGGAGAGTTACCACTTGGCATATTTTGAAGTGCCTCTGTTAACTCATTAACAGTAAAACAAGCGTCCAACTCCTTAACACCCTTATCATTTAAAGAAGGCTAAAGTTAAACCAGATTTAAAAAATCATCAATAACACCCTCATCTTGCTCTACCTCAGACATATACAACTTCTCCTAAAACATATGAAACTCATCATTAATTTCTTGAGGTTTATAAGTCATATTCAACTGATACCGGATCACATTTATTGTTCCAGATGGTTGTTCTGTTTTTAACTGCCATGCCCTCTCTCCCCTAACTCATAATACCATTGTTTAGTCCTCTATGCAAGCCTTTCAAATTTATAAGTTTGTAATGAATTATACGGTAATTTTAAATTAACTAATCATATTTTTTTAATCTTCCATCAAACAAATTTGTAAGTGCTTCTCCATAATCTCTATCCAACTTATCAGCCTCAGCCACTTGCCGTTTCTTAACTTCAACCATACAACTAATGATTTATCCCCGTAAATAAGCCTTCAAAGCATCCCACAAAACAAATTTAGAATCAACCTACATTTATCTTCAAAAAACTTTAAATATGTTCTCATATAAATTTACAAAATTCTGGATCTTTAAGTAAGAAGGAATTAAAACGGCTCCAGTACACAGTCTCCATCCTCTCTGAACCACAATGAGTAACCAACAACAAGGAATAATCAGACAAAATCCTAGGTCATAGACAGCTTCTGTAATTCGACCTTGCAGTTGTGCCGACACTAAGAACAAATCTATTCTGGAGAAGGAGTCATGAGAAAAGAATAAAATGAAAAATCTTTTTCTTTAGGATTCAATTTTCTCCATATATTTACTAAATTCAACTCCTTCATTAACATGATCAACTGTTTAGCCATTTTCGTTCCAATTACTGTTTTTAGGGATTTATCCAATAATAGATCTAAGCAACGATTAAAATCACCTCCTATCATAATCTTATCATAAGCCTGATTCAAATTAAGAAAAGAATCCCCCATAAATTGTTCATCATCAATATTTGGAGCATAAACATTCATTAAAGTCCAAAATTCTGAAAAAATTGTACAATCGTAAGTCGACCAGCCGCTTCAAAAACTGATTCCAATTTAAAAGGTGATTTCTTATTAATCAAAGTCGTGACCCCTCTTGCTTTTGAATTCTGGACTGAACTGGCCTGCCTGAGCAAGTTCCATTTTCCTGCATTAGGCCCACATCCTTTTCCAATCCATTTAAATGTCCTTGCAATTGTTTGCACCTCCATTGCTTCATCTGGCAGTTCATTCAATATACCCACCACTCGGGTGAAAAATTCACCCCTCAGGTTCTCCTTGATTTGTTTTTTATTAATTTTAATTTAGACAAACAGCACGGTAACAGGCCCTTTCGGCCCACAAGCCTGCGCCGCCCAATTACACCCAATTGACCAACGGCCTCCGGTATATATTTTTTTGAATGGTGGGAGGAAACCAGAGCCCCCCTGGAAGAAACCCAAGTAGACAACCACATATCCCATCTCTTTTCCCATCGTGTTACCCTCTGCTGTGATCCTAAGGGAGCTCATCATGAATTTGAGGAGTATTATGCCCAACATGAGAGGACTCTCACAGAAATGCAATTAATTTGTGAAATAATGGAAATACAGGGAAAGGCGCTATTAGCAGTAAAGGATACACTTTTCTGGAAACAAACGGCCCTTGTATTCCCCCCCCCCCCCCCCCCCCCCACCCCACGTCGCTTTCCAGATTGCTCAAGGCCACTGAGAAAAGGAATTAGGCTTTTTAGTGTACAAGATTGCATAACAAGCAGACCCACGGAGTTTTAATCTGCAAGAGTTTCGGGATGGAACTTTGCAGTTCTGGCCTCATGTGCAATCATCTTCGGCAATAATCCGTCATCACATTTGAAAGATTCTAAATTACACAAAAGTACACAGATTTACCCCAGATTTATGGACAGCTTCAGCCTAAGAGGTGGGCCTAACCATGACTCCACCAGTCCATATCCACATTAAGCCACATGTAGCCCTCTCCTCTACCCCACAATATTCACTCAAAGAACGGGTCAGACAGCTCATCGTGCCCTTATTGTATCAGAACATATCTATGGCTTGCCAGTCCTCTTGCAATACTCCAATTTTGCTCATCCCTAAGCCTGCGCGACAGGAGTGGAGGTCATAAAATCAATGAGATAGTTCATCCAATGCATTCCATTGTTCCAAACCCCGTCACTGACCTTAGCCAGATACCTGCAGATTCCACAGACTTCACTATTATAGACCTACAGCATGACTTTTATGCAATTCCATTGCACCCAGACGGTCAGTATCACTTTGCATTTATGTACGATGGCTCACAGTACCCATGAACCCAGCTACCACAGGGTTCTGTACACTCATCCCATTATTTCTCTCAAATGTTGCACAGTCAGTGGGGTGAAACCACTATTGTACATATTTGTCACATGTAAATATCATGACTTTTCCTGCTTGACGCTGCTCTCACTGACCGGCTTGTGACCCCTCCCCTTTTCTTCCCCATAAAGGCTGTCATGCCACCAGCCTGCCCCCAGTTGGAATCCGGATCAGTGTGAGCGACCAACACAGGGATGCTGTCCATCTCTTGTGAATAAAAGCCTTCAGTTCGGCAACTTCAGTCTTTGTGTAATTGATCGTGCATCAATCAGCTGCTGTCTGTCGTGTTTCCCAGACATTTGACCATCATATAATATGTGAATTATCTATTAATGGCTTGCCTGACCATTGAGGCAAACGTACAGCATATGCCTGTCTTCCTCTAAGCACTGCACACCTTTGGTAATGTTATCCTGTCTTGTAAAGTTAAGGCTGGTCAGAAACTGGTAAAGTTTCTCAGAATTCTCCTCGTGGAATGTGCCCTCAGTCCAGAATGAATGCAACTGCTCATCACTTTTCCTCAACCAACTCCACCGACACAAATGCGCTCATTTTTCGGACTCAATTCATTATTTCTGTCAATGGATTCCAAATATAACCACCTACACTTGTCTGTTATCTCCTTACGCCTCATCAAGTGCTCCCCAAACCTTCATGTTAACCCCGGAAGAAAGGGAGGCTTCTACTAAACTGCTTGAAACACTCCAAGCACCCTCCAGCCTTCAGTCGACCATTATACGAGTGCCCTTTCCAGCTATATGTTCCTGATTTGGAAATAAGTGCCACAGCACTCTTGACACAGCAGCATGGCTCCCACTTGCAGCCAGTTGCATGCTACTTCATCAAACAAGACCCAATAGCCCAGGGCATGCCACAGTGCACCCAGATCCTTCCCGCCGTATATCATTTGGTTTTAGCGGCAGCTAATATCACCTTACATCAGCCAGTACAGATCTTTACGCAACATACAGTGGCAGCTTTGCTTACATCCAAACAAACCCAACTCCTCTCCCAGGCTCACCTCAATCAATATGAGATTGCTCTTCTAAATAACCCATTACGGACTTTCTACAACTGTACAACGATTAATCCCGCTGCTTTCATCACAGATCCACCCGTGGAGGTGCAGCAACTGCCCCATGATTGCTTGGAATGTAATCTCAGGTAAACCACATCATGGGAGGATTTGCTAGATATCCCGGTTCATGGCCCCCAATGTCTTAACTTTGGAGATGCCACATCATATGCTGGTGACAGGGGCCAACATTGTGTGGCACATGCCATGGTTACCCTTTACAGTGATGTTGGGGCAGCAGCTTTCCCACAGCCAGTATCTGCACAGAAAGCAGAACTGTTTGCCCTCATTTGAGCCTGCTATCAGCCCACGAGCCCTGTGATGCCCAAATACACCAATTAAACTACAGACCTCCATACGTCTTTGGAGGGTAGAAGGAAACTGGAGCACCTGGAGGAAACCCATGCAGTTCACAGGGAGAGCGAACAAACAGACAGCGTCGGTTTCTAACCTGATTTGCTGGCGCTGTATTAGCGGTGTACTAACTTCTCTGTTAACCATGTCTTATCTGAAAACTCAAAGCTATTAACATTGAGTTCTTCAATTTTAGGCAATCCGCACGCCTCATTTCCTTCCTTATCTGACCTGCTAAGGTCCTCTCACATGCACCATCCTTTCCAATCCCCGCCACCCACCAGACCCTATTGCCCATTCCTTCCCCTCCGCCACCTCCTGTCCATTGCCCAGATGCTCAACCCATTGGTTCCCTTATCCCTTCCTTCTACTGTGGCAATCTGTCCACCCTGCTTCATGATCCTTTCTAATCAGATTCTAAAACCTTCAGACTGTTGTCTCCTCTCATCCTGTGCCCAAAATTTGTTACTATCTCCTACTACCTGGCTCTATTTGTCCCTCCTCACTTGGATCCACCAGCACCTGTCACCCCTCCCCCTCACCTCTTTGTACTGGGTATCTCCCTTTTACACTCCCAGTCATTTTACAGTCTCAAACCAAAGTGCTGTCATATTCCCTCCATAGATGCTTTCTGACCCACTGAGTTCCTCCGGCAGTTCGATTTTAGCTTCAGATTCCAGCATCTGCTGTCTCTTCAGTTTCCACCCATCAGCTCATTGGAGTTCTTCAAAAGTGAAATGAGAGCTCAGGGCCAGTTTGTTCTTTTTAGGGTTAAAGGTGCAGTTGCATGTCAGATGAACCCTGGTGTCAAGAAATATTAAGGGCTGCATAAAATAAGTACGGAGAAGAGAAAACACAAAGGGCAATTCAGGAGGATTAAAATGTGGGGAATGGGAGGCTTCTAAAATAGAAATTTGAAAGGCCATGACATAATAATTTAAGACCAACACTCTGTTCAAATGTGTGGTGAATGCCTGCCAAGCTGCCTGTCTCTCCTCTGGCGAGCCTTGCTGTACTAACATTGGCTGTGTATTATCTCTACTGTTAAGGACACTCCCCTTGGGTATAACTGTGTAGGCACCAATTGTCTTTCATTATTGTACCATGAGTTTCTTCTAATAAAAGCCATGATTATTGTTTGACCACATCGTCTTTGTCTACTTCATCAACTGGCACTTCAATTTTATGAGCAGAAATGGATGCAGCCCTCAAGCCAGAGCGGCTGATAATCGACCAGTTGGCCATGAGGGCCAGAGAAATTTTCAACCACTGGATTGCTTGTTTCGATTACTACAAGCTCGAAACAACATGGTCGATGAGGCGATACAGTGAGGCCACCTGAACTCTCTGCTGGGTGAGGTCCCTTTCGCCATAACGCAAGGAGCTACCACTCTGGCTATAGCCCGGGAACGACTGACCGCTTACTATGCAGCGCCACGGAACATGGTGCTTCCTCGACACCAGTTGCTGACTAGACGCCAGAAACCCGGGGAAAGCGATGTTGCCTATGCACTGGCCCTCGACTCGCTGGCAAATGAATGTGATGTCAGGGCAGTCAATGTGCAACAACACCGCAATGCCTTGAAACTGGATGCTTTTGTCAATGGGATTGACTCCAGTTACATCCGACAGAGGCTGCTGGAGACGGAGCCCTTAACCTACGACCAGGCAGTAACTTGAGCCAAATCACTGAGAAGTGTCATGCGGTCCAGTGAAATGCTAGAAACCAAAAAGGAAACATCCAGGACTGCTGGAACCCTGAAGGAAAGAAAAGGGAAAACTCCTGAAAAATTCTGCTTCTGTGATAAGAGCTGGCACCCCAGACAGAAGTGCCCAGTTCAATTTGCTACCTGCAGCTATTGTGGGAAACTCGGCCACTTTGCTAAAGTGTGTAAGGAGAAAAGTACTCCCACTGATAAGAAGAAGAGAAGCACCAAGAAAATGCGTCCTGGAGCTGCGGGAATGGAAGACAACTGTGAAAAGGGGGAATCTTCAGACAAGCAGGCTGAATCGACTTCAAGTGACGGCGAGGTGAGATCCCATGATAGCTCAATTGACTGTAAAGCTTGGAGGATGTAACGGACTGAAATGGTCGACTATGAAGGGGGAGGTGAATGGTGAGATTCCTGATTACCTAATAGACTCAGGGAGTACTGACAGCTACATCCACGAGACAGTTGCCAGAGCCTTAAATTTGTGGAGATATCCAGCGAACCGAAAGATATCGATGGCTTGTAGTGAACTTACAAAAACTGTACGGAACAAGTCTAAAGTTACTTTAAATTTGTAGGGACATTGCCTTGCTGATGTGTGGCTCTTTATTATGCCAGATCTCTGCGTTCCTGTATTACTGGGGTTAGATATTCAATCTCAGATGAACAGTGTAGCGTTAAAATTCGGTGAGCCACTACCCACACTTACCATCCCCTGTGCTAGTTACTGCAGTCTGTCCGCATTAAAGATCAAAGCTCCTTCCCTTTTCAGTGATTTATCCCCTGAGTGTCTTAGTTTCTAAGATCCATTCTTACAGCAAAGAGGATCGTGAGTTTATCAAAGCTGAGACCCAGAGACAGCTTGAAGAGGGAGTAATTGAACCCAGTAAGAGTCCGTGGCGAGCACAGGTGGTAGTTGTGAATAATCACACTAAAAGATGACTGGCTATTGACTACAGCCAGACAATCTACTGTTACACTAACCTGGATGCCTACCCCCTGCCACGCATCATGAAATGATTAATCAGATAGTGCAATAAAAAGTGTACTCCACTATCGACCTCAAAGCAGCTTATCACCAAATCCCCATTAAGAAAAGGGAACGGCCCTATACAGCTTTTGAGGCTGATAGGGGGTTATACCAGTTTAAAAGGGTACCTTTTGAGGTCACTAATGGTGTGTCTGTGTTTCAGAGGGAAATGGATAAGATTTTTAGGACGTATGAGTTACAGGGTACGTTTCCCTATCTGGATAATGTCACTATCTGTGGGAAAACACAGGCTGAGCACGACAACAACTTAAAGAAATTTTTAGCAACAGCTGAAGAACTCAACCTTACATTTAACGAGGGCAAATGTGTGTTCAACATGACAGAGCTACCCATTCTGGGCTATCTTGAAGGCTTTCAAGAGAATTAAAGCTGATAATGCCAAAGCTGCACTCTTGTCCATTGACGAGGATGTCCCATTCCAAGTGGAAACTGATGCCTCAGATTGTGCCTTGGCAGGTACCCTTAATCAAAAGGGCAGACCTGTGCCATTCTTCTCCCGCACGTTACGCGGACCTGAACTTAAACATCCTTCCATTGAAAAAGAAGCCCAGTCTATTATTGAAGCTGTTCGCTACTGGAGACACTTTCTAGCCAGCAGAAAATTTACTCTTGTCACTGATCAGAAATCTGTAGCCTACATGTTCGGTACTAAACACAAAAGTAAAATCAAGAACGATAAGATGGCACGCTGGCGAATAGAACTCTCAGCTTATAATTATGAGATCCAGTACAGACCGGGCAGGTTAAACGATCCCTCTGACACATTGTCACGATCTGCTGCTGGTGCTCAGCTGGAGGGGCTAAAAGAGATCCATAGCAGACTGTGCCACCCAGGAGTCATGAGATTCTTCCACTACATAAGGGCTAACCACCTTCCTTACTCTCTGGAAGAAGTCAGGAAACTAACTAAAAGCTGTCTTGTTTGCGCAGAATGCAAACCGCAATACTTCAAAGCTCCAGAGGCCACTCTCATCAAGACAACCCGACCTTTTGAGAGGATTAGCTTAGATTTTAAAGGACCGTTACCTTCCAACAACAAAAATGTATATTTCCTTACAATAATTGACGAACATTCCAGGTTTCCCTTTGCGATACCCTGCCCTGACGTCTCGTCAGCTTCTGTCATTAAGTCACTTGACAGAACTTTCAGTATTTTTGGTTTTCCCAATTACATTCATACCGATAGGGACTCAGCATTCATGAGCACTGAACTGCGGCGAGCCCTGCTACAAAATGGATCGCCATCAGCCGTACCACGAGCTACAACCCACAGGGCAATGGACAGGTTGAAAGGGCTAATGCTACAGTCTGGAAGACTGTTAATCTTGCTTTAAAAACACATGGTTACCCTGTTACCCGGTGGCAGGAGGTGCTACCTGAGGCACGACATTCTATTCGGTCTTTATTGTGTACTGCAACAAATCAAGCACCTCATGAACGTATGTTTGCCTTTCCTAGGAAATCAGGATCTGTGATGGACTGGCCAGCCTGTTTATCTGAGCCTGGAACCGTGCTGCTGAAGAGCCACGCTCGGGCACGTAAAACAGACCCCCTAGTCCAACCAGTTCAGCTACTGCATACTAACCCCAACTACGCTCATGTTAAATTCCCAGACGGGAGTACTGACAATGTATCCTTAAGAGATCTGGCCTCGCCTGGTTCACCCTTCCTCACACCCTTACTCAGAGTGAGCCTGAGAGGTTGGACTCACCCCCCCATCCTGTGACCCCTAGTAAGCTTTCAGATGGCCATGCTGAGGCTCCACTGCCTCACGCTGGCGATTCTGGAATGGGTCCAGAAGCCAGTTCTTCCCACATTACAGACCCAGGAACTGTACCAGTTCCCAAGGTTGCAAATGAGCCACCCATTTTGAGACGAAGCACCAGAATTCGTAAACTACCTGATAGGCTGACATATTCATAAAACATCTCATTATATTTCAATTGCTTGCTAGATACTGGCGTATTTTGCCAGTTAGAGTATTCTCAATGCCAAACATGGTATCCCTTGCTTCAGTCTTTCCTAGCAGCTGTCCTTTTGATTTTAACCCTTCTTCTGCCAGGGGGAGACTGTGGTGAATGTCTGCCAAGCTGCCTGTCTCCACTCTGGCGAGCCTTGCTGTACTAACATTGGCTGTGCATTATCTCTTCTGTTAAGGACACTCCCCTTGGATATAATTGTATATGCATCTATTGTCTTTCATTATTGTACCATGAGTTTCTGCGAATAAGAGCCATGATTATTATTTGACCGCATCGTCTTTGTCTGCTTCATCAACTGGCACTTCAAAATGAAAGCCCAAATTACTGCTTAAAGTGAAAGTCATTCCATGAAGAACTAAATTCCAATTCTTTCAATTACCTTCTGGCACAAATTAGTTTTTTTTAAGCAATTCAGTACTGAAATGATAGATTAAAACTTATTTTTTAAAAATTTGTATTAAGAATTGTCAGGTTAGTCTGTCCCCGGGAAACTCGGGCACACCCAATTCATCATCCTATTGACAGCATTAATGCCAGAGAGAGAAACAAGGTTGATTTATTTCCTTCTCTGGCTGAGATCAGTGGTTGTTCCTATTACTGGACTATTCACAGATAGGTAACTTCAAATCTCCTTGGCAGCATCGCATTTCAAATAACATTTTAATTACATGAACAGGAGCTCTCTTAAGAGCATCCCGGATGGCTGCAGCAGAGAAATGGATCGGAGGTCAACCCACAGGAACATAAGGGCGGCAGAGAGGATCACTGGAGTCTCCCTCCCCATAGCATGTTCTATCGAGACCATTGCCTGAAGAGGGTGTGCAAAATCATTGAGGACCCTTTCGACTCCGCTCACAGCTCCCGACTGGGAAGAGATGCAGGAGCATCAGAGCCAACACCATCAAGCTGAGGAATAGCTTCTTCACACAGGCAGTGAGAGTGCTGAATGACCAGAGGAACTGCTCGTGCTATCCATTCGAGACTCTCATATTCACAAAGCAATATTTTATATATTTGTTTGCTTATATGAATACATGTCTTGCATCAATATTGTTTGTCTGTATGTGTTGTGGGAACCAAGGAGTTAAGTAATCATGGAAAAGTATAAAGAATGTCAGAGTAGAACAAAATGGATAAACCACATTGGTAGGAATGGTGAGTCCTAAGGGTACACGGGAGGTGTTGATTGGAACAGAAGATTATGGCCCAGACGAGAACAAAGAAATAATTAGAAATATCTGGGGTATGGATTCTGATCAAAACAACAGGATGTTCTGGCCTTGGGGATTAAGATAGGAGGTCTACATCATAGATAATTGCAGAGCAGGAAATTGCTTGAGATAAATCTTAAGCAAGGAGTCTATCAAAGAAAGCCAACTCTTGGTCAGTGTAACAATGTTGATCTATATAAACAGAAGAGACTGGACAGTAGGAGTCAGTCTTGGGAAACAGTTCACCGAGAAGGTGACCTATGAACTAACGACTGAACCAGAGCTCTGTTAAGCTTTATTCTTGTGCTAATGTAATAAACTGATTGTGAAACCGAATACCTTCTCCCATCACTTCATTCAATGAGCACGCTGGACTCAGCCGACACATAGACCAAATTGAGGGTAGGGTAAAGCCAGAGTCCGTCAGTGTGTTATGTCTGGTTGTGTGTCCACATGGTTTGCACCGAGCACTGGAGAACACTGTTTCATCGGGGTGTACTTGTGTAATCAGATGACAATAAAACTTGTCTTAGGTAAAGCATAGGATTCTGTTGACCTGTGGTTCGGTGAAAAAACACACACATGCTGGAGAAACTCAGCAGGTCAAACAGTGCCTTTATGTGGCAAAGTTAAAGATGCATCACCAATGTTTCGAGCTTGAGCCCTTCTTCAAGGGCCTTAACTTGAATAAGACGCATATTTGGTGCAAAACTCATGCAGTCTTTTGACATCACTACATCAGCATCTTGTGATACACACACCCATTTTGTGGTTCTCAAAATATCTCAGCAATTTTCAACACTCTCCTCTCTCCTTAGGTCATTAATTCCTATTTTGTGAAAGGGTATACAGTATGTGAAGCAAGCAATGAGAAGCTGGCAGGCGGCGAGTCAGGCACCACTGTGACAGAGAATATAGAGTATATAGATATATTTTTGGGAGATAAATTGGGAAAGGTTTGTTAGAGTAGATCACATACAAACATTTTAAAACAGATCTTATTTGAAATATTGGAGCTCTGCCCATGCTAGACATATCGGGGCCTCAACAGCTTTTGCAAGAGCTTTGAAGAATGCTCAAGAGACTTCACTAATGGATTGTTGTTTACCAAAGGCAACCGATGAAAGAGCAGACTGGAGCTGCTATTGTCTGAATGAGAACTTCCTGTTGTAAGAGGGTCATGTGGTTTTGCAAGCAGAGAGAGTCAAACAGGCTTTCTCTGTGTGTGTGTGTGTGAGAGAGAGAGAGAGAGAGAGAGAGAGAGAGAGAGAAGCAGAGATCACTAGTACAGTGATATAGCCAGCAAGAGCAGCTGGAACTGGAACAGGACAAGCTGGCAAGAAGCCCCATTTTGGAAGATGGCCTAGTCATGGCCCTTGTGGTTCATGCAAGAGGAGAGGACTAGCTGTCTAATGTTTCACTTGGAATAAGGGAAACAAAAAGGAACTCTGTGGTGACCTGAAAGAAAGAGGTTATCATCTGGAGAACCCTGAAGGGGCAAGTTTTGTCAGCAAGACACTGAAGTGGCTGATGGAAGTACATCAGTTATGGATGTCCTGGAACAACAAATCTCTCTCTGAAAACCAACAAGAACCTTCCTGAGTGGTAACCATTTATTTTTCAAGCACCAAAGCCTGGTGAACTTTATAAATGTTAATTTCTGTGCACAGTATAAGAATTGCCTGCAACCAATGAACTTGGAGGAATGAGAAGTGAGATTGAACTGTGCCCCAAAGAACTTTTCTGAACTTACACACACATTACATACATCTGTGCTTAGAATTAGAAGAGGGTTAAGTTAGGTTAAGTAAGTTAGTGATAAGTTAAAGTTTGATTCCATTTTCATGTTTAAAGATAATTAATAGCAATTTTTGTTTAAGTAACCATTTGTCTTGGTGAATATCTATTGCTGCTGGGTTTTGGAGTCTTCTGGGGTCGTAACACCACGCATTGATAGAAATTCATGGATAGAAATGGTCATTCGATGTTTTGAGTCAGATTCCTTTATTGTGAGGTGTCTGAGGAGATTCAGTATGTCACCAAAGACTCTTGTACACTTCTAAAAGTGTACTGTGGAGAGCATTCTGCCTGGTTGCATCACTGCCTGCTACGGAGGCTCCAACTCTCATGTCAAGAATAAACTCCAGAAGATTGTTAACTCAGCCTGCGACATCACAGGTACCAGACCTCATTCCACTGAGGACATCTGCATGAGGCAGTGTCTTAAAAATGTGGCCTCTGTCTTCAAAGACCAACAGCACCCAGGCCATGCCCTCTTCACTCTGCTACCATTGGGGAAAAGGTACAGGAGCCTAAAGACGAGCACTCAGTGGCACAAGGACAGCTTCTTCCCCGCTGCCATCAGATTCCTGAATCATCAATGAACCAAAGACACTGCCTTACTTTTCGTCCACTATAATTGTTATCATATTTTTAGATGGTTATAATATGTATGTTTGGACTAAGTGTTATGACTTGTTCATGACAGTAAATCCTGATTCTGATTCTGACCCTCATTAAAGTCCAGATAATGGTCCCAATCGGAAAAGTTGACTGACCATTTCTACCAGTGGATACTACCTGACCTGCTTCGCCTTGCTTGTTCAAGATTCTGCAGTTTCTGCGTTCCTCTCGGTACATGTAAACACACATGGCATGGTTAGTGTAATGGTTAGCAGAATGCTGTTACAGTGCCAGCGATCTGGGTTCGAACCAACCACTATCTGTAAGGAGTTTGCATATTTTCTTCATGACTATGTGGGTTTCCTCCAGATGCTCCAGTTTCCTCTCATATTTCAAAGAATAGTAGGTTAATTGGTCATTTGAGCGGCGCAGACTCATGGGCCGGAAAGGTCTGTTACCTATGTTGTATCTCCAAATTAAATTTAAAAAAATTAATTACATTCACAGCAAGAATTCCTGGGTTATTGAACTACCAACGGAAATGGTATCACTGTCACTTGTGTGGACCCAGTAGAGCGGGGAGTGGAGACACAGGGACCTACTGCCCGGTCCTGATGGTGACAGCTCCATATAGGCTTTAGAAGGCTTATTGAAGGAGCTAGCAGTGTTTTTAAAAATCTTACAAGAACAGTGGCACTTCTGCCGGGTAGCATACCACAAGGGGTTTCAGACTCCGGGGGTCCAGCACTAGAAGCAGGGAGAACACATTCCCGTTGAGAAGGAGAAGCATGGGAGATGAGGAAGGCAGCGGACCAGTGAGGGGCTCAGCGGCTAAAAGACCCACATGATGCTGGTGACTTGCGACCAAAGGGCCCACAGAGGCTTGTGGGCTGCTGGAGACTGGCTCAGGGAACCAGATAATGGAACTGAAATTCGAGAGTGCACTGAGGGCAAGGAGGGTTCCCGAAGGGCCTCGGGGGCTTACAGTCCTGATCATGTTGGAGGTTTGGGCCTGGAGCTCAGGCTGCCAATGGCTTGAACAGGAGTCTGTGCGGCGGCAGAACCTGCGGGAATGCTGGATGTGAATCCATAATCACCCAGTGTCTCTGTACGCATTCTTTTGCTTCTCTTTCTCTTATTGTTAAGGGCAGTGTGCAATGCTCAAGGCATACCTTTGTTTGCCTCATGGCAGAAAAAAGCTGAAGTATATATTCTATATTGCATTTTTATGTATTATTACGTCACCAGGAACCTTGAAACTTGTACTAGGAGAATATTAGTTGGTTTTGCTCTGATGAATCTAAAGAAAGAACCTGGTTGATTCAGCCTTTTAACCCATTTGGACATGGATATCTGTTGGTGATGTGAATGTGGATTGATAGATTAAACATGGCAGGATACCAAGAGAACGCCAATATATCGCATTGACACAAGCGAGCACACTTTTAAAGGTACAAAGCGTCCACAGTGCTGGAATGGAACACAAGAACATGAAAAGAAGGAATTGAAGCAGGCCATATCATCCCTGGAGTTTGAGTCTTGAGACCATCATCTAACTCAACCCAGGTATTCCTTAATTACATTATTATTTGGAAATCTATTAGTCTCTGCAATGAATTAAATCAGTGTCTGGGACTCCCTAGTGCTCTGGGAGTAGAGAATTTTAAAGATTAACATAACATAATAACATAACAATTTACAGCACGGAAACAGGCCATTAGCCCCTTCTAGTCCGCACCGAACCAAACACCCCTCTCTAGTCCCACCTCCCTGCACAATGCCCATAACCCTCCATCTTCTTCTCATCCATATACCTGTCCAACCTTTTCTTAAATAATACAATTGACTCCGCCGCCACTATTTCTCCCGGAAGCTCATTCCACATGTCTACCACTCTCTGAGTAAAGAAGTTCCCCTCATGTTACCTCTAAACCTCTGCCCCTTAATTCTTAACTCATGTCCTCTTGTTTTAATCTTTCCTCCTCTTAACGGAAATAGTCTATCCACATCCACTCTGTCTATCCCTTTCATAATCTTAAATACTTCTATCAAATCCCCTCTCAACCTTCTACGCTCACCACCTTTGGGGAAATTAATCTCTCTACAACTGATCCTACCCCATTTACACTCTATTTTTCCTGCTCCCATTGGACAGAAGATACATTAATTTTAAAACATGCAAAATTCAAGAACAATTTCTTTCCTAGTGTTCAGACTCTTGAACGGACCTCTCATTTGTAAAAAAATGAACACTTGATCTCACAAACCGTGCCGTTGCGCCATTTTAATTGAACTTTTTTCTTTCCATAACATTATAGTCTGCACTCCTGTTTTAGTTTTGCACTACATATTGTACTTAAGTATGGGTTGACTTGCCTGGGTAGCATACAGAATAGAGTTTTTCACTGTATCTCAGTGCACATGGCATGAAGCAAATCAATTTGATTCCTCAGTGGTCTCCCCCTTAATCTCAGACAGTGACCCCTAGATCTAGATTCCACAACCAGGATAAACATCCTCCCTGCAGCTATCCAAAAAAATTCGTAGGGTTCCCATTTTTCTAGACTCTGTTGGGTTCAGGCCGACCATCTGCAATCACTTTTTGTGTGACAGACCCAGCTCCCAGGATCTGATGAATCTCCCTCCTTCGCAAGTCAATCCCTTTTCTGCTAAAGGGACTAAAATTGTGCACAATATTTCAGGTGAGACCTTACCATGGCTGTGCTTGTGTTTCTTGTGTTTACACAACATCCATTGTCTTCATCTACATGACAAAAGGGACCACACTTCTGCAGTGTTCCTTTGCTTATGAAGTACTTTGAGATGGGTCTGAAGAGGAAATGGGTTAAATTAAATTTAAATTTAGACATATAGCATGGTAACCCGCACTCCCAGCTCCCAAGCCCGTGCCACCCAAATATCCCAATTAACCTACAACCCACGCACGCTTTTTTATTTGAACGATGGATCGTTACATGGATAGGAGGGGACTAGAAGGGACCGGGTGCTGGTCAGCGGGACTAGGAGGGTGGGGATTTGCTACGGCATGGACTAGTAGGGCCGAACTGACCTGTTCTGTGCTGTAAGTGGTTATATGGTTATATGGTTATATGATGGGAGAAAACTGGAGCACCCAGAGGAAACCCACACAGACACAGAGAGAATTAACAAACTCCTTCAAACTCCTTACAGACAGCACTGGATTCAAAACCTTGGTCTCTGACCTTATAATAGCAGTGCTAACTGCTAACCATTCCGCCCCACCTAACCGTGCTGCCCTGGGATCCACATAGATCAGATTACTTATTGCCAGGCTGTGGCAGTTTGTGGGAGCATATATATTTCCCAGTCATCTGCTGAGAACAGCTGATTTAACGGCGATTTAAGATTAAACGAGATACAATTTTCCAAAATAACTCCATTCACACTTCCCTTCTCATGAACATTTCCTTTCTTTGTTAAGTGAAACTCTCACAGTTAAAGCTGTCCAAAAGATCTTTGTTTCCCTGTTACCGTATCCACTGCTGAGCCTTCTGTTCAACGATGGTTAGAATCACACATGTTCAAGTACGGCTCACTGTCTCAGCAAAGTGAATGAAATTCTAATTTGCCACCAATGCCCAGATCCCAGGAGTGAATAAAAAGAATGGCTTAACATGGGATGGGAGATAAATTACAGGCTGAACAAATTATCCTGATTAAGCCATTGTCTTGAAAATATGAGAGGGTGATTACAATGCCATGTGGGAAAAGGCCAGCATTAAATTTTTAATTCATGGCATTGAGCCCTATTTAAAGTCAATGATGTTGTGAGGCTTCAAAGTTCACCTGGCAAACCTAAACAACCGGTTGATAAAGCAAATGTGTCGTCAGGATCAAAGACTGCAAAATGGATCATGACTAATAGAGGTGCCATGTGGGCAGTAATTAAGGACGTGACGATTTTTTTTCCCACAGAATATTGGAAATTATTGGCACAATCCCATGTAAATCTTCCATCCTTATCAAACTGGCTGATGTGTAACTCCATTTTCTTCTTTGGGCTTTTGAGATCTGGTCTAGATTATAGCAGGCACATCAAGGCACTGGAAAAACACCACAAACAATATCTCAATCTTCTGGATTGACTTGAAGGGTAAGTGGCATATATCAGTGTCTTGCCCCATGCCAACATTCCTAGTATTGATCCCCCGACATACTCTGTGAGTAAGAACACAAAGCTGGAGAAACTCAGCTGGTCAAACAGTGATATAGAGCAAAGATAATGATACATAACCAACGTTTGAGGCTTGAGCCCTTCATCGAGGTAAAGGGCTCACCTTGACGAAGGGCTCAAGCCTGAAATGTTGGTATTGTATTGTTATCTTTGCTCAATAAAGTACACTCTTTGACCAACTTTGTGTTTTTACTTCAACCACAATGTCTGCGGACTTTTCTGTGTTTTACCCCGTACACTCAATGAGCTTGTGCAGGCTATGTGATTTGAGTGCTCAACACCAGGCTTCCTAAACAGGCAAGTTATCCCAAACTCTCTCATGGGAAAAGATTTTCCAAGAGGACTGAAGAAGGATGTGATCAAAGCTTCCTTCAAGTATCACCTTCCCACTGGGATCCCGCTTGGGATCCTCTGACCTAATATTGGTCAAGCAGAAAAGGAGTGTACAGGATGGTATTGAGAACTTTGTGGCCATGCATCAGGAGCACACAAAGAACCTACTTAAATGGCAGGGTTTCAGGATTAAGAAACTGTGAGGGAACAGAGATATACTTCAATTAAATTAGGAAATGAAACCAGGCCAGGGCATCCTCAGTGAGTGGAAGAACTCTGGGGCGCGTAATATAACAAGAAGTCTTTGTGGGATTTAAGTACATAGTTCCTCGAAAGTGGTGACATTGCAGACAGAGTGATAAAGAAGTCATATGGAAGACTGTACTTGTCTTTGTCAGTCAGGGGACTGAGTCTAAGAGTTGGAACATCATGTCAGCGGTCGAGTGGATCGAAAAGACAGATTTTACCACATTGGCCTTCATGAATCAAAGTGTTGAGCATTAAAGTTGGGATGTCATGGTGGAGTTGTAAAAGACATTGGCGAGGCCAAGTATGGAATGTTGTGTGCAGTTTTGGTCACCAGACTACAGGAACAATCAGATTAAAAGAGCACAGGGCTTGAGGAGCTGAGTTATTGGGAAAGGTTAACAGGTTAGGACATTCCCTGGTGAGTAGAAGATAGAGGGGAGGTTTGACAGAGATGTACAAAATTACAATTGGGTACAGATAGAGTAAATGCTAGCAGGTTTGGTGAGACAAGAACGAGAAGACATGGGTTAAGGGGAACATTCAGGCAGAGGTGAGAGCGAGGAATGAACTGCAGTGAAGGTGGTGGATGCGGGTTCAATTTCAGCAATCAAGATAAATTTGAAAGGGTTGAGAGGTGTACAGAGGTGCATGCTGCAGGTTGATGGGGCTAGGAAGAACAATAGTTTGGCACAGACTAGATGGGCTGAAGGGCCTGATTCTGTGCTGTGGTGATCTCTTTCGACAGGTGTCCTCAAAAAAACAACTCCAAAGACTGCATTATGGTTTGGAATCTGGGTCACCAGAAGAGGTTTGCCGCACTCCCTTCTCACTGACACGGGCCCCGTTTTCCATCGTTCCATCCCACTCACCTGATGCTGGTTCTCACTTTCACCTCCATTCACCAAGGCCCAATTTCCTGCACTCCAATCCCAATCCCTCATTCCTTTCCACTCACTGTGGTTTCGACTCATGCCACTCCATTTCCACTCAGCTGAACGTTTGAAAAATTTATGATAATACTCAAGGGGGAGGGAGGGAGAAAACGGGAAATTATTCAGCCTGACGTCGGTGGTGGGGAAGATATTGGAGTCTATCATAAAAGGAGTAATAGCAGAACACTTAGGCAGAAATAATAGTATAAGGGCTAGTCAGCATGGATTCCTTAAGGGTAAGTCATGCTTGACTAACCTTCAGGAATTTTTCGAGGATGTGACAAAGAGGGTGGACTTGGGAGAGCCAGTGGATGTGGTGTGTTTGGACTTCCAGAAGGCCTTTGATAAGGTACCGCACGGGAGACTAGTGGGCAAGATCAGGGAGCATGGTATTGGAGATAAGGTGCTGACATGGATAAGAAATTGGTTAAGAAATAGGAAACAAAGGGTTGGGGTAAGCGGGTCTTTTTCAGGATGGCAGGATGTGACGAGTGGAGTGCCGCAGGGATCGGTATTGGGTCCTCAGTTGTTTGTAATTTATGTAAATGATTTGGATGAGGGGATTATTAATAACTTGAGCAAATTTGCAGATGACACGAAACTGGGTGGCGGTGTGGGGTATGAGGAGGATGTCAGGAAAATGCAGAGGGACTTGGACAGGTTGGGGGAGTGGGCTGCTGAATGGAAGATGACGTTCAATGTGAGCAAATGTGAGGTTATCCATTTTGGGGGCAATAATAGGAAAGCTGAGTATTATTTAAATGGCGACAAGCTAGGGAGTGGGGAGGAGCAAATGGATCTGGGAGTACTTGTTCACCGGTCACTGAAGGCTAGCATGCAGGTTCAGAAAGCTGTGAAGAAGGCAAATGGCATGTTGGCTTTCATAAAGAGGGGATTGGAGTCTAGGAACAGAGACGCCCTTCTGCAGCTTTACAGGGCCCTGGTGAGACCCCACCTGGAGTATTGCGTCCAGTTCTGGTCTCCAATTTTGAGGAAGGACATACTAGCTATAGAGGGGGTGCAGCGCAGATTTACAAGGTTAGTTCCAGGGATGGCGGGGTTGACATATGCTGAAAGGCTAGAAAAACTGGACTTGTATCCGATGGAGTTTAGAAGGATGAGGGGGGACATGATTGAGGTATACAAAATCATCAGGGGGATAGACAGGATGAAGTCGGATTACTTGTTCCCAATGATGGGGGAGACGAGGACTAGAGGGCATAGTTTAAGAATACAGGGTAGGCCCTTTAGGACGGAGATGAGAAAACATTTTTTTACCCAGAGAAGTGTGAATCTGTGGAATGCTCTGCCACAGAGGGTGGTAGAGGCAGATTCGCTGATTATGTTCAAAAGAGAGTTAGATAAGACTCTAGTGGGCAAAGGAGTTAAGGGTTATGGGGATAAGGCTGGAAAGGGGTACTGATGGTAGTGATCAGCCATGATCTGTAAAATGGCGGTGCTGGCTCGACGGGCTGAAGGGCCTACTCCAGCTCCTATTGTCTATTGTCTATTGTCAAGAGACAAAAATAAAAAACAAAGTGTTGGGTATTGATGGAAAGAACATCCAATGGTTCCAAAAGAAGTAATCAAGAAAATCTGCAGCTGCTGGGGCCTAGAGCAATATGGGCAGGGAGTGGGTAGGTGGAACTAGTGGAGTTTCACTAAATCGGTGCGGACTAGAAGGGCCGATATGGCCTGCTTCCGTACTGTAATTTGTCATATGGTTATATGAACATGTTCTTCCTTTTAAAACCAATATCATTTGGAATCAGAATCAAAATTTATTGTCATGAACAAGTCATGAAATTCGGTGTTTTGCGTCAGCGTCATAGGGAAAACATTCATATTATAACCATCTTACTACACATCTCTGAAAGAAAAAATATATAGCGCACGAAAAGTAAGGCAGTGTCTTTGGTTCATTGATCATTCAGGAATCTGATGGCAGAGGGGAAGAAGCTGTTCTTGTGCCACTGGGTGCTCGTCTTTAGGCTCCTGTACCTTTTCCCCAATGGTAGCAGAGTGAAGAGGGCATGGCCTGGGTGGTGGGGGTCTCCAGAGACCATTCGGCCCCTCCTGCCTTTCCATCTGAGCATGCCATTCACTCCATCTCTTCCCATCTCTTTGTCTCTTGAGTTTATTCTTGTCCTGAGAGTTGATGCCTCCATGCCAGGCAGCGATGCTCACCTGTTGAGGTTTACGAGAGTTTTTGGTGACATACTGAATCTCCTCAGACAACTCACGAAGTATTGCTGCTGGCAGGCCTTCTTTGTGATTGCATCAAAATGGAGGCTCCAGGTTAGATCCTTAGAGATATTGACACCCATTTATTTGAATTTCTCAACTGTCTCCACCACTGAGTCCTCGGTAAAGATTTCATCCTGAAGTCCACAATCATCTCTTTGGTTTTGCAGATGTTGAGTGCAAGGTTGTTGTGGTTACACTATTCAACGAGCTGATCAATTTCCATCCTGTACACTTCCTCATTGCCATTTGTGATTCTGCCATGTCCTCTTCCTTTTTATTCTTTGAAGCCTCTCATAATTTAGAATACCTCTATGACATACTGTAAACTCATGCTCATGTAAAAGTCAAAATCATGTAAAAGTCGACCCTAATCTCTCACCTTGGCCTCTTCAGAGTTCCCAACTCCTCAAACACAAACTTTCCACTTGGCTCCAGCCACCTGCCCATTGGAGCTCCTGACACCTTGAATGCAGACTTCCCACCCGGTCCCGGCCGACCACACATCAGAGCTCCCAACACCTCAAACGTGGATTAACTGCTTGCCACTTGCCCATCGGAAATCCTGACGCCTTGAACATGGACTTCCCACCCGGTCTCGGCTGCCTGCGCATCAGAGCTCCCGATGCCTTGAACACAGACTTACCAGCTGGTTAAGCCACTGGAGCTCACAATGCCTTGAACGTGGATTGACTCCTCCGCCACCTGCCCATCGGAGCTCCTGACCACGCAGATACTTACTGTGGTCAAAAGTGTTATCTGTGTAATGGTCGACCCCATGAGTTTCACACGAGTATATCACAGAACAGAACATTACAGCACAGTACAGGCCTTTTAGCCCAAGATGCAGTGCCAACCTATATAGTCTGGCCCGAGTACAGTCCTGAATGTTCGAGATTATCAAAGCTTTGCAGTGTAAGTAATTGCAGATGGGATTAATGAGCTAAAAACTTGTGAAGGAAGGGGTATTGCCCCTTTTGGTCATGGTGTGAAACACAAAAGTCTGCAGACGTTGTGATTGTAGTAAAAACACAAAACTGCTGGAGGAACACAGCCGGTCTAGCAGTGTTCGCAGGAGGTAAAGATGGATAACCAACATTTTGGGCTTGAGCCTTTCTTCAAGGTATACATCATAAAAAGACTGGGGACAGGGGCAGGGGGAGGAACACAGGCCAACAGACAAAAGGTGGCAATTCGACTTGGATCGGAGGGCAGGAAGAGGAAAGGTGAGAAATGATCAGGAGAGACTCTGTGAATGCAGAGTTGGAGGGAAGGAGAGAGAATAAGGGAAAGAGAGAGAGAGAGGTAGAGGTAAGAAGACAACTGGAATAGGGGAAGGGGAGAGGCTAACGGAAACTAGAGGTCAATGTTAAAGGCATCTTGGTTGCAGGGTGCCCTGATGGAATACAAGGTGTTGTTCCAGTGTTGGCAGCAGAACGAATGTTAGCGTGTTAGGGAGGGGCAGAGTGGGGTGGGGGGTGCTGTTAACATCATCTTGTCAGTGACAAGGGCGCTGCTTTTATGGCGCAAGCGTCATTAAATGACGGTGTCGCTTGACGCACGCTCATGACACCGGAGGGGGCAGGTCTGACAGCGAGCGATGACCGCAACCCTCTGGGGAGGGGGCACAGCACATTGCTGTAGGGTGGGGGTGGGCCAGTCCTGCGGATGCCCCCCCTCCCCCCGGCGCCGACCCTGTGTTGCTCCTCTAGTCTGGCAGTGCAGGAGACCACGTACAGTCACGTTGGCGCGGGAACAAGTCAGGGAATTGAAACGGGGACATGAGTAATGCCGGGGGGAAGTCACCTGGAGTAAGGTGAGTGACTGTGCCTTCCACTTGCAATGGGTAGGGGCTGCAGATGCAAGGGTGGGAAGAGATGGAGTGAATGGCATGCTCAGATGCAAAGGCAGGAGGGGCCGAATGGTCTCCATGCTGTATTGTTTTGTTGCTTCGATGGGATTGGATCAGGTTTGATGGCAATACGTATTTTCTCAGCGAGAGAGGGAGAGGGAGAACATTTTTTTCCTCCCCGCCAACCAGCAGGGTGGGACCCGGCACATGCAGAGTCACCGCCCTCTTCGCCAGTCAGCGCCGGATGGGCGACGGGGACCCTGATTGGACCGTTGGGCGGTCGGTCAGATGATTGACGCGGGGCCTGACGAATCACGGTTCAGCCGGCGGTAGAATGAAAGGCTCCAGTTCATGGAAACTCGTGTCGGCACGCAACGAGTCGGTCTATAAATAGTCGCCCCCCCGCCCCCCGCCCCACCCAGAAAGACAGAGCAGTCTTATTAAAGAATAGAAAAGCTGGGTTTGCAGAAGTCCTTGCACAGGGTGGGATTCCAGGTGAGGAGAGCCATCGGGAAGAGCGGAGCCCCCCCCCAAAAAACTTTTGTCGTCCGAACAAACTTTGGGTGGGGGGGCAAACATGCCGAGTGGAAGAAGTGTCCTGTTGATTGGGCTGGTGCTCGGCTTCGTGAGGACCAGAGGTAAGATGTTCTTTCGCTGAGTCTGCGGCTTCCCCGGGCATTTAAATCTCTCCTGGCCGGGAGAGCAATTGTTCCAGCGGGGAGACCCCCAGCCTCTCTGGGGGGTGGGGGGGGTGGAAACAGGCTTCCTGGGCTGGGGGGGACGGGCATCCCGGGCTGGGGGGGACGGGCATCCCGGGCTGGGGGGGACGGGCATCCCGGGCTGGGGGGGACGGGCATCCCGGGCTGGGGGGGACGGGCATCCCGGGCTGGGGGGGACGGGCATCCCGGGCTGGGGGGGACGGGCATCCCGGGCTGGGGGGGACGGGCATCCCGGGCTGGGGGGGACGGGCATCCCGGGCTGGGGGGGACGGGCATCCCGGGCTGGGGGGGACGGGCATCCCGGGCTGGGGGGGACGGGCATCCCGGGCTGGGGGGGACGGGCATCCCGGGCTGGGGGGGACGGGCATCCCGGGCTGGGGGGGACGGGCATCCCGGGCTGGGGGGGACGGGCATCCCGGGCTGGGGGGGACGGGCATCCCGGGCTGGGGGGGACGGGCATCCCGGGCTGGGGGGGACGGGCATCCCGGGCTGGGGGGGACGGGCATCCCGGGCTGGGGGGGACGGGCATCCCGGGCTGGGGGGGACGGGCATCCCGGGCTGGGGGGGACGGGCATCCCGGGCTGGGGGGGACGGGCATCCCGGGCTGGGGGGGACGGGCATCCCGGGCTGGGGGGGACGGGCATCCCGGGCTGGGGGGGACGGGCATCCCGGGCTGGGGGGGACGGGCATCCCGGGCTGGGGGGGACGGGCATCCCGGGCTGGGGGGGACGGGCATCCCGGGCTGGGGGGGACGGGCATCCCGGGCTGGGGGGGACGGGCATCCCGGGCTGGGGGGGACGGGCATCCCGGGCTGGGGGGGACGGGCATCCCGGGCTGGGGGGGACGGGCATCCCGGGCTGGGGGGGACGGGCATCCCGGGCTGGGGGGGACGGGCATCCCGGGCTGGGGGGGACGGGCATCCCGGGCTGGGGGGGACGGGCATCCCGGGCTGGGGGGGACGGGCATCCCGGGCTGGGGGGGACGGGCATCCCGGGCTGGGGGGGACGGGCATCCCGGGCTGGGGGGGACGGGCATCCCGGGCTGGGGGGGACGGGCATCCCGGGCTGGGGGGGACGGGCATCCCGGGCTGGGGGGGACGGGCATCCCGGGCTGGGGGGGACGGGCATCCCGGGCTGGGGGGGACGGGCATCCCGGGCTGGGGGGGACGGGCATCCCGGGCTGGGGGGGACGGGCATCCCGGGCTGGGGGGGACGGGCATCCCGGGCTGGGGGGGACGGGCATCCCGGGCTGGGGGGGACGGGCATCCCGGGCTGGGGGGGACGGGCATCCCGGGCTGGGGGGGACGGGCATCCCGGGCTGGGGGGGACGGGCATCCCGGGCTGGGGGGGACGGGCATCCCGGGCTGGGGGGGACGGGCATCCCGGGCTGGGGGGGACGGGCATCCCGGGCTGGGGGGGACGGGCATCCCGGGCTGGGGGGGACGGGCATCCCGGGCTGGGGGGGACGGGCATCCCGGGCTGGGGGGGACGGGCATCCCGGGCTGGGGGGGACGGGCATCCCGGGCTGGGGGGGACGGGCATCCCGGGCTGGGGGGGACGGGCATCCCGGGCTGGGGGGGACGGGCATCCCGGGCTGGGGGGGACGGGCATCCCGGGCTGGGGGGGACGGGCATCCCGGGCTGGGGGGGACGGGCATCCCGGGCTGGGGGGGACGGGCATCCCGGGCTGGGGGGGACGGGCATCCCGGGCTGGGGGGGACGGGCATCCCGGGCTGGGGGGGACGGGCATCCCGGGCTGGGGGGGACGGGCATCCCGGGCTGGGGGGGAGGAAACTTTCATTTTTTCTTTGAAGACTTTTGTGAACTCTTCAAATCTTTAATGGGGTGGTGGGGGGCAGCGAGATCTGCTGAAGTTTTATTTTGATTACTGGGGGGGGGGGAATGATGTGATGTCTTTGTGAAACAGACCTGTGTCTTCGGTCTTTTGAAACCATGCCAAGTTTTCTTTTTTTTAAAAAAATGGGAGGGTAGTGGAGGAGAGAAAGTATTTGTCTCTTTACCCCACCAAAAAAGCCCCCTTGGCAGAGCATGGCCCTGAAGTAGCACATCCCGTCCTTGATCTGAGGATCACACCACCTCCGCTCTCACTTATCTCGAAGGCTGCAGAGATGCTTAATTAAGTAGCTGCAACTGTGACGACTTGGTCGACCCTTTGCGGCGAGGGGGGATAATAATGTCTAGAAAAGAAGACCCCTTTGCCTTCATCAATCAAATGTCGAGGATCGAAGTTGTATAAGACAGATTTGGAGTATTGCGTGCAGTTCCGATCGCCGAATCACAGGAAAGATGCCAATAAGATTGAAAGAGTGCAGAGAAGATGAACTGAGTGGATGTTGCCTGAGCTGCAGGGGAAGGTTGAACAGGTCAGGACTTTATTCTCTGGAGTGCAGAGAGGAATGAGGGGAAATTTGATGGACGTCTTTAAAATTATGAGGGGGATAGGCAAGAGGGGTGGGAAGTGTGGAAGGAGCTGCCAATATTTGGGAAGAGTGCATGAATGGGAGTGGTATGGAGGGTTATGAACTGGGTGTCGGTCAGTGGGACAAGGCAGAATAATAGTTTGGCGCCTCTGGCTCGAAGGGCCTTTTTTTTTGTGCTGGAATGCTCTACAGTTCTCTAAATCTGCTTTCTCCCTGGTCTTTGAGTGGTGGGGGCAGTGACATATTAAAAGTCTTCATGAAGTTGCTTGTCAGAATCACATTGGTGTCCCACTCTTTAAAGGGGTGCCACTGTAACATTTTGTCACAACCGTTGGCTCACTGCACTCTCGAGTTCGTGACTGGGCCACCTGGTATTTAAGAATATAAGAAATAGGGTGGACCATTGAGCCTGCTCTGCCATTCAGGAAGATCATGATTGATCTGGCTGAGGACTCGGCTCCACCTGCCTGCCTTTCCCCATAACCCTCAATTCACTTGCTCTGCAAAAATCTATGACTTGAATATATTCAGTGAGGCAGTGTTGCTGAGAAAGTGTCAGGATCGGTGGGTTCACAGTGACCAGCCTGGACACAAGGGTGTGCAATCAAGTGCAACTTTAACACAACATTTAATAAGGGAATAACAAATAACATTTGTAAGGGAGTGTGGGAATGTACATGCCCACTGAAGGGCCTGTGCTGTCATGTTCTAGATGTACCTCAGTTGTCTCAGATGCCAGTGAAAACTCCGCACCACCTCCAAGCCATGTATCTTTTCAAGTTCATTATCATCTCTCTGTTTCTCAGGACCATGGTGCAAATACACACACACCCATAATGCGCAATACATAATTACATATAAACACAAAGATGGACTTTAAAATAAATACAAATATTTTGGGATGATTTACTCAGTTTACAAGATACTATTCATCAATCTCACAGCCTGTGGGAAGAAGCTACTTTCCAGCCTGGCAGTCCTGATTTTGATGCTCCTTCTCCTTCCTGATGGTAGGGGTTCAAGGATGCTGTGGGCTGGATGGAAAAATGTCTTCAACGATTGAGATTTATTTCAACAACACTCCTGGTAAATGTTGACAATGGAAGGAAGGGAGACTCCAGTGACTTTTTTCTCGTGATCCAGCCAAAGGGGACAATCTCATGTGGGTGGTGTTGGGTTTTAGAAAGTGTCTGCAGAGAGTCCGTCTCTGAAGACCGAGATCGAGAAAGGGGGGGGGGGGGGGGTAGAGGGTTGTCCTAGATGGACTAAGTGAATTTAAAGTTGCCGTGGAAGATGGCAGCAAAATGGACAAAGTTGATGAGTTTATTGTGAGTGCATGCGACCTAGCCCTTCATCTCATTTCCTTCAGCTTCCACCCTATCACTTCTCAGCATTTTTTAATCTTCAACCCTTCAACCTATGTGTTCTTGCTTGTTGGACTGTGCTGATATCTCTCTCTTTCTCCTCCCCCCACCCCCACGCTGTTTTTTGTTGGTGGGGGGGGGGTATGGCGGGGGTCCTGCTGCTTTTTGTTTATACCTTGATGAAGGGTTTGAGCCTGAAGAAATTCAGCAGGTCATGTAGCGTCCATGGGAAGTTGAGAGTCTGGGCCTTTCAAGTACCTGACAAAGGGCTCAGGCCCGAAACATTGCCTGCCCTTGATTTCACATGGATCTTTGTTTTTAACCTTGCTCTGAAATCTAGTTCTAGATTTCCCCCAGTGGAAGAATTGTCTCTTTACAGTTATCCTACGGTGACATGTCAGAATTTATTTCTGTTTTGAATGGTTTAGTGGAATAAGAGCCAAACATTGGCAAGTGGGATGAGCTCAGTCAGGCAACTTGGTCAGCATGAATGAGGTGGGCTGAAGGGCCTGTTTCTGTACTGTAAAACGCAGATCTTCAGTGAATGCAGGTCGATCCTTCTCGGTATGTGACTCCATTCCCTTTCCATTGAATACCGATAACTTTGGCTTTGTACAGCTTGGATATTTGAGCATGGTTCTGTGTCCTGAACACATTTTGAGTTGGTTGGTTTTAATAAATCTTCAATTAGCTGGTGTGCAACAGTGGTTTACATTATGCTTATGGTAATTTGGTTATATTACTGCACTAGATCATTGGTCCAAGTCTTACTGCAGCTGCGGAATTCACTTTTTAAAAAAAAACTGGAATAAAAATGCTCATTCAAGCTCCCTCTGCTGTTTTAAATCAATCATTTGAGTGATTCATGAACTGGTCATGTTATCCTTCACTGGTTTCTTCCTTGAAAACCAAGTGGGTGGCACGGTTGGTGTAGTTCAATGCTGTTACAGCACCTGGGGTTTGAATTGGACACTGTCTGTCAGGAGTTTGTACATTCTCCCTTGTGACGGTGCATGGGTGGGTTGTCTCTGGGTGCTCACCCTTAAACATAGCAGGGTTGTAGGTCAATTGGGTGTAAATGGGCAGTGTGGGCCAAAGGAATGTTACTGTGCTCTGTCTAAATTTAAAACCACTCCACTGATACCTTTTCAAATCCCTGTCACACCTTCTGATCAAAGGAAAAAAAAAATTCCTCATTTTTGATCTGCATGTGGCCTCTTCTATGTTGAAAGCTCCGTTCATTTCCACGATCATTGTCCATTTGTGTGGAGCTGCAATGATTTGGGTTTTAGACATCGTGGCATTGTTGAATTGTATCTGCAATCGCATTTTGAAGTGCATTTGGTTTTGGGGGACAATTTTTTTTTTTTTTTGGTTATGACACACCAGAAGCTCTATCTCCTATAGTTCCAGGAGTGGCCAACTTTTTAATTTGGACATGCAGCACAAGCCCAATTGACCTGCACTCTCTATTACGTACTCATGGGCTGAAATAGCCTGCTGCTATGATGTAATCATGTATTGGCCACCCCTGCCCAATACATTATTGCCTCCAAGCGTTCTATAAACTTATTGATGATGCCACTGTTGACCAAATAATGGTAAATTGAGACTGAATGCAGGCTAGAGATTGAGATTCTCATTAGGTAGTGGCAGAAGAATAATCTTGCTCTCTCAAAGCCATCAAGGTTTTGGGAAGGGAGGCTGAGAGACCATGCACCTGTCTTCCCTTCAAGGAATGTTAGAGGATATGGTTAGTGCCTTCAAATTTCTGCATGTCCACATATCCAAGAACCTCTCTTGGAGTCGCCACCTTGATGCAGCTGTGAAGAAGGCACACTAGTGTCTCATGTTCTGAGGAGAATTGACATGTTGTATAATGATCTGTCAAGCATCTATAGATCCACTGTGGAAGATGTACTAAAAGGTTGCATCACAGCCTGTTTTGATAATTTGAATACTCGGGAGCGCAGAATGCTTCAGGAAATAGCAAGCGTATCCAGGTCCATCAGGTGCACTGAGTTTTCATCCATTGAAGACATTAAGGAGCTGCATCAAGAAGGAAGTGAACATTTCAACCCACCTACTTTGCTGTTTCCCAACTCTGTACTGCCTGTTTCTCCCTCCTACCTAAGACCCACAAACCTGATTGTGACAGTGATTTCCTGCCCCACCAAATTGATTTCTGCTTATCCCGGTCCAGTCCCTCCCCACCTACATCTGGGACACTTCACACACCCTCCATCACTTCAACAACTTCCAGTTCCCTAATCCCTATGCACCTTCTTTCCCCATACTGAAGCTCTTCATTCCTTTCTGGACAATAGAACTAACCAGTCCCCCTCTTCCACCACCTCCCTCTGGCTGGCAGAACTTGTCCTCGGCCTCAATACTTTAACCTTTGACCTCGCCCTTTCCCTAGGTTAAAGGGGAAGCCATGGGTACCCACATGAGTCCTAGCTGTGCCTGCCTTTTGGTTACATGGAGCAATCCATGCTACAAGCCTACACAAGCGAGGCCCCTCAACTCTTTGCTACATCTATGGCTATATTGGTGCTGCCTCATGTACCCGTGATGAGCTTGTTGACTTCATCCACTTTGCTGCCAACTTCCACCCTGACCTCAAATTCACTTGGTCCATCTCTAACAACACTCTCCCTTTCCTCAATCTTGCTGTCTCCATCTCAATGTACTAAATCTTGACTGACATCTCTAAACCCACCAACTCCCCCAACTACTTAGACTACACCTCTTCCCACCCTGTACCCAGTAAGGTCTTCACCTACTACGGGATTCCGCCACTAGATGCAACTTTGTGTAATTTTACTGGTTTGAAGAATTTCTGACATCTCGGCATTGGTCATCCACACACGATCGACCAAAACTCGATCTTCGTTTCCTTCATGCGAGTTTAGACAGCATGCAGGAAGTGTGGCAAGTGATGAGGCAGGACTTGCAATGCCACTGTGGCGACATCCTATTCATTTCCCATTGTTCCGGGAAATCGGCAAGAGTTTTAGGAGGTAAGATGTCATCATTCCCGTTCTGAGTTTTTAACAAAACATGCGTTCTGGGAAAAGGGAAATATTTTCCTAGAACACAGCAGCGGTGTAAAAGACGTAATTGAGAAATGGGTGCATAAGACTGAAGTCCAGCACCTCTAGGTTCAAGAACAGATATTTGTTTGCCCAAGACTAATGAGAATCTTGAGCCCCCCCTGACTACTTTAACTAAATACAACTCTAGGACAGCAAAAATACCTCTGTTCTCTTGTGCTATTATGTCACACCATGCAGCACAGAAACCAGCCTTTTCACCCTTCTAGTCTGTGCCAAAATAATTTTCTGCCTAGCCCACTGACCTGCATCCAGTCCATAGCCCTCCATATCCCTCCACTCTATGTTACCTGCCTAAATTCCTCTTGAGTATTACAATTGAGCTTGCATTCCCCATTTTAGCTGGCATCTTGTTGCTGCATGAACTCGTGCCTCAGCTCTTTGCACTTCAGCACACGAAGCCAATTAACTGTGACCCTTTAATACCAAGATTTTTACTAGTCTACCCACATCCCATTAAATAGGGCTCAATGAATTACTGAGGGCCCTTCCATCTTCCATGCAGTATCTTTGACGCACTGACATCAAAGAGGTGAAGGAGCATCAAAATCGGGGCTGCCAGGCTTCTTCCCGCAGGCTGCGAGATGGATGATCATGTCACCGAGGAAATTATTCCGAAATATTTACCATAAATTTTGGCGTTACTAGTTGACCCCAACTTTAAATAAGTTGGGTTCACATTTTTCAGCTTCATTTTTATGGTTTTATCATGTATTGTATGTACAAGTCTACCACCCGCCCCCCCCCCCACAACCCGCAAAGATTGTGCTGTTGGGTGTGACCAGAAGGTGGCTATCATGAAGCCTCCAGCAAAACGACAAACTTATGAAGTGAGTTTTAAGTTAAAAGTGACAGAAGTGGCCAAAAAATATCAGCAACTGTTGCAAGGAAATTTATTGTTATTGTGAAAGAAAACACAACAACATTTTTTAAATGCAACCTGCAGTATTTACAAATACAATATACAAGAGCATATTTATAAAAAAAATGTAAAAATCAGTAGCGTTAAAACAATATAAAATACACTAATTGGCAGAGTTTAATTCTTAAATGCCTCTGGGATAGAAACTGTTCTCGAGTCTGTTCATCCATGATTTAATGGACCTGTATTGTCTACCTGAGGGCAATAGGTCAAAGAAATGATGACCCAGGTGAGTAGTGTCCTTCAGGATACTGGCTTCCTTCCTGATACAGTGAGAGCAAGATAAATCCTGCAAAGATGACCAGGAGTACCCAATGATCTATGAGAACTTGGTAATGAAAGAATGAAGATACTTTAAGAAAACAATGTTTGAGAAGAGGACTCCTTCGTTAGCCAGAGTTGGAGGATTTTTAATGTTTTTTCAATAATAATTCTTTCAAATATACTGGTAGCTTGAAAATTTGTTGTAGGTTGGGGTTTTTTGGGGCTGTCTTGTGCGCTGATTCTACGTCGAATTGTTTTTGAGTTTAAGGTCGGTCTCATTTTTGTATCTGCCGTACAAGTCGACCCCCTGATTTTTTTTTTTTGGAATGCATTTTGAGGGTTTCAAAACTTCTATGCCAAGATGTATGGAATATTAAACTTTCTTTGCGTATATGTGAATGCGCCATTTTGTCTGGTGTATGTAAAGTCACATGATGATAAACTTCAACTTGATTTTGGGAATAGGATTGTCAGGGCACCCTAAGGTCCCCGCCTCTTCCTTGCTTTTCAGCTATTCTATTTGTTTGGGAGATGGATGAAACCATCAATATTTGTATAACCATGGAGATGGGCTCTGAGTCAGAGTTCATGCAGATCATCCCATCCCCACATATGCGACCCCGATCGTGTATTTATTCTGCCCACATCCCATCAACTGCCCTCCATTTTCCCCCCACTTACTGGGGTGGAGTGGTTAGCGCAACACTCTGACGGTGTGAGATAGACTTATGTTATTATTTTTAGTAAAATTTCTCTGTGGGAAGGACAGGGAAAACACAAACCAGAGACTGTTTATCTGGACCAGGAACAGTCATAAAACCAGAGATGTTGTTCAATTGAAATCCTGAGAAAATGAAGTGTTTGCTGAGAGAGGCACCTGTTCAAACATAAAGACCATCTGCTTGTTGATTAATCTTTTTGGAAATTGAAACCTAACAGCCAGTAGAGATCAAAGTAGTTTTATGATAGAGGCTTGAAGCAGCATTTTGGGATCATGAACCTGAATGATCTGATATCAGACGGAGTGACATTCTGTGAGGAGAGCTATTGTGCTCTCCTTGTCAGGGGAGGAACACAGAATTGGAGTGACTTTAGAGAGGATGGTCATTTTGACTATCTTTCTTGGGAGAGAGGGCAGTGCCTCTGGAGTTATGGTAATGGTCACTGTTGATTTATCCATATCTAGGTAAAAGAATGCAAGAACATTCTCTCAATTGGATCATGAAACATTTTGATTGTTATTTCGTTTAACCCTTGCCTGGGTTTGTGAAAGCATTGCAGAAACCACAAGTTCTGTAACCTCTACACAAGAGAAGGGAATTGTGAAATCATTCGTATGAAGAAACATTTCTCTGAAGACAACTCACCAAGACTTTGAGTTTTGAGAAGTCTGACTAGATGTTTCAACTACTTTGTGATTACTTCTGAACCTCAATTTAAAGATTCTAAGTTTCAACACAAGATGTTTAAAAGTGAACTTAGAATTTGAATAATCTCTTCAGATTCATGCCCGAGCTGTAATAATGGGTGGGTGTGGATTTAGTTAAGATTTTATATTATTTATAAAAATAATTGTTTTGAAGATACCATTGTCTTGGTGAATTTCTATTATTGCTGGTCTATGATGTAGCATTGTGCCAGTGACCCGCATTTGAATTAGATGGTATCTGTAAAGAGTATAAAGTTCATTATTATCATGTATAGCCCAACAAAACAGCTCAGCTCCAGACCATAGTGTGTGCACACAGTGCAAGATGCACACAAACAACATCTATGCATAGAGATCTAAAATAAAAGCATATATAAAAACAATTTGCAAGTTTCTAGCGTTCAACTCTCTCTCCACCTGTGGAAAGACGCTGTTTCCCAGCCTGGCAGCCCTGGTTTTTGCGCTCCTGAGCCTGTTCCTTAAAGGTCGTGTTTCACACATACTGCGATGGTTAGGGTCCTCATTGATTCTCAGTCTGCTTTAAGCATTCTCCTTGTGTTGATATTGCTGATTAGAAGGCAGGGAGACCCCAACACTCTTGGCAGTTTTAAACACCCCCGAACTGACCTCTGATCTAATGTTTTGCAGCTACCATGCTCATTGTGCTGTACCTAGCCAGGACATTCTGTATTGTGTTTCTATAGAATGTGGTTAGGATGGTGGCTCGTAGCCTTGGACCCCTGGCCAGCCTTCAACCTCCATTGGAAGTGCTGCTGTGCCTTCCTGACTCATGAGGTGTTGTGCATTCTGGATAGGTTGTCCTTTAAATGAACTTTGTGCTCCACACTGACTGCAATGAAGCCTTTGAGATATGCTGTAGGATGAGTGGTCCTTCATCTCCCGCATCTCCTCTCCTTCGTCTTGTCCACGTTGAGACTCTGTTTGTTGCTTTTGCGCTACTAGACAAGCAAATCGGCCCTCTCCCTGTAAGCTGACTTCTCATTGTTGCTGATGAGGCCAGCTATTGTTGTCGTCAGCAATCTGCATGGTTGGCGTAGTGGTTAGTGCCACGCCTTTACAGCGCCAACGATTGGGACTGGATCTGGATTTGAATTTGTATGTTCTCCCCATGTCTGCGTGGGTTTTCTTGAGTGTGTGGGGGGGGGGGGGGCGGGGGCTCCAGTTTTCTCCCACCCTTCAAAAAAATTACCTGTGTAGGTTAATGGGGTGTAATTTGGGCAGGACGGGACTCGTCGGGCTGAATTGGTCTGTTGCAGTGCTGTACGTCTGAATTTTAAAAAAAAAAATTTGGAGCTGGAGGTTTTGCTGCTAACCTAGGCAGACCGTGGTTTTTCCATCAAGAAGTCTAGGATCAAGTTTTCTCCATGGGCTTCCTCCAGATGCTCAGGTTTCCTCCTACCCTCAGGGACAATAGGTTACATGGGTGGTGTGGGCTTGTGTGCTAAGGGCCTGTTACCATGCTGTATCATTAAAAACAAATTAATGAAATTGCATTAGCCATTTCAGCCAGAAACCTGCACTTGGTGTTTGAATTCCGTCAACCATTTTTTTTCTGCTCAACTGACTGGACCATTTTGTATCTTGCTGGATTCTGTAATTCTCTGTCACCAATCATGAGATGTTAGCTATAGCCCCAGGTTCAAATTTGTGAGTGATTTGATAAATGGCTGTGTAAAGTAGTGGTTCTCAACCTTGTTCTTTCAACCTTTTTCTTTTCACTCTCAAAATGTTTGAAGACCACTGTTTTAATCATACCTAATTGACTCGTTATGTGCATGGTTTCATAACTCCAAAGGAAGTGGGCCAATGACCATTTTTCTCAAGCAAAATATTTTGGTCACAGTTGGGTTTCGAGTGACGATTCTCAACCTTCCTACTCGCATACCACCTTAAGCAATCCCTTACTCTGCATCGTTGGCATTGGGATTACTCAAAGTGGTATGTGAGTGGAAAGAAAAAGGTTGAGAACCACTGATGTAAAGCTGTGACCTGATTATGGAGCCCCATTGTAAACTGCCTCGAATCACTGAAATATCATTTATTGTTGCCCTTCACAGTATTTGATTTGGGACCTTCCCTTCATGGTCTGACCAGGTGAAGTGTCATCTTGAGTGCCGAGAGACCACACCAAATGTGTTGCCTTGTGTGCTATCCTTGTCCGACAAGCAACGGAATTTGAGGAGGTGACGACGCTAACTGAACAGATTCACATTTAGCATATGCATGTGTAAATGGGCTTGTAGGAATGTCGTACAACTGTTTGTCGCCAAACAGGACCATTGTTTGGAGGTTTCTAACAGGTTTATAATGTGATGGTCAAGAGGGTCTATTTCCTTCCCCTCATTTCTGTACCACAAGGGGTACATTGCAGGTTCCATGTATTAAAGTGAAGATTCTTTCTCCTTCATTCACTTGTTCACATCTTCTTCACTCCATTGTACTGCTCTGATCATAGACGCAAGGTCTTTAGAACCTTCAAACATGACAGCGCAGAAACAGGACTTCTGGCCCTTTCTAATCTGTGCCAAACTATTCTCTTGCCTAGTCCCCTTGACCTGCACCTGGTCCATACCCCTCCTATCCATGTCCAAATTTTCCTTGAATGTTAAAATTGACCCTATGTTTACCACATCAGATGAAAATTGGGGATCATCTTCCATCTCCACTTCTCGGACAATTGTTTGAGTCCTAGAGTAGATCGGAGTCGTTTCCTTGTTTTCTAACTAGAAAACCTTCTTGGTTCCTTGACTTATCTTGAGGACTTTTATGCTGTGTTTTCTGCATTTCCTTTGTGATTTCGCCCTCGCATCTTTTTAACCCTAGGGCTTTGTGTCGCATTGCACTCTTGACTCGACTGAGAGAATTCATGGTCACCTGATGCTCTTTTTAATTCTCTTTAATGCGATGGATCCTTGGCATCAGATCTTGATCCTTTTACTTAGCTATAAAACCTGTCTACTCATTGAAAGCTCCCACTGCACAATACTTGCAGGCAGCTGCTTCCACTCAGAAGAACAGATTGGCCAGCGGAGGCCATCTGACCCTTTTATCCATTCATCAAGACCAAGGCGCAGCAGTTGGCGCAATGCCGTAACGGTGACAGTGCAAGCAGTTGGAAACGGGGTTCGAATCCCACACTGCATGGGTTTTCCCAGGGGGCTCTGGTTTCCTTCCACCATTCAAAATGGTGTAAATTTGGTGGCATGAACTCATGGGCCGAAATGGCCTGTTCCAGTGCTGTATGTCTAAATTTTAAAAATATATATAATTTTTCCCCAGCATGGTCACATATCCCTTGGTCCTTTGTCATATCCAAAACTGGATCAATCTCTGATTGGCATCATCTCCATCAGGTTTATTGTCATGCGATTGCTCAAATAGAACTCAACAAAACCGCATTCTCCGGTTTACTGAGTCTCAGTAGTTCCTTTGGTTGTTCAGCATTTTCACAGGAAGTGGCCATATTTCAGCCTGGTTGTTCTAGTTCCTGGCAAGCCTCTGGGGCAGAGAATTCCAAAGGTTTATCTCCACCTCTGAAGATTTTCTGGTTCTGATCCAAATTGCCCATCTTTGCCTGTTTTGAGAGCTCCTCAGTGGTGCTAATTAATGGCTCAATAAAATTCTGTGCCACTGGGAAGTTTATTCGTGGCCTATCTTGGCTTCCAAATTTATGCAAAATCTACTTGGATTCTGATCTATGCTTTTGAAGATCGCTTTAGTTTCTCTGTGCAATTCCCTAAAGAGGGGTATGGATTTCTGTCGAGAGGAGAGGTTTCTGCTGCAGGCATGCTGTTTATTTCTTAAAAAGAAAGGAAATTCTGAATGCATTGAAGAATTCTGAGCTGATTGCTCTTTCAATGCCAATGCTACTTGAAATGCAGTGGAGAATCTGCTGTGCATTTGCATTCCAGAAGAGGGGCGGTGGTCTCCACTGGCCACCGTGACAGAGGTGCACCAAAGAAAAGGTACAAGGACTGCCTAAAGAAATCTCTTGGTGCCTGCCACATTGACCACCGCCAGTGGGCTGATATCGCCTCAAACCGTGCATCTTGGCGCTTCACAGTTTGGCGGGCAGCAACCTCCTTTGAAGAAGACCAAAGAGCCCACCTCACTGACAAAAGGCAAAGGAGGAAAAACCCAACACCCAACCCCATCAACCAATTTTCCCCTGCAGCCGCTGCAACCGTGTCTGCCTGTCCCGCATCGGACTTGTCAGCCACAAACGAGCCTGAAGCTGACGTGGACTTTTTACCCCCTCCATAAATCTTCGTCCGCGAAGCCAAGCCAAAGAAAGATGACAGTACCAGCCACCCATGTTCAATCTGGCGCAGAGTGAAAGGAGTTTGCACATTCTCAAACTTTCCCCTAAACTCGCATTCCACCTTGAGCAATCACTATGTCATAAGCGCTCAGTGGATGGCCAAAAACTTCGATAACACTGTCACAACTGATTTAGCAGGGCTTGACGTCTCCAAAGCATTTGATGTCATTCCCCACCAAAGGCTACTTAAGAAGCTCGACTACTATGGTATTCACTCCAACGCTAAAAGATGACTTTCCAGTTGCTTGACGAAACATCTCTAGCGGGTGTGCAGGAATGGAAAAAGCTCTAAGTGGCATCCAGTGTTAGGTGGTACACCTTTGGGCACAGTGTTAGGCCCACGTTTGTTTTTACTCTACATCAATGACCTTCACGGAAAAGTTACAAGGAGCACTAGACTATTCACGGACAACTATTTAGTATACTAATTAAGTCAGCTGATGACGAGGATGCTTTCCAAAAAGATCTTGATAGCATGGTCACAAAAATGGGGCATGCAGTTCAATCCTTCCAAATGCAAAACCATGAGTGTCACCATGAAGAGAAAACCAGGCAAAACGTCATACAAAATCCTGGGTGTTGCCCTCTGATGAAACCAAATACCTTGGCATCAAAATCCAGGACAACCTGCGTTGGAATGTTCAGATGTATCCAACAACAGTGAAGGCAACAGTTGTCCTAAATTTGAAGTTGAACCTTTCCCTCGTCAGAACACATTTGGAATACGCAGTAGCTGCACAAACAAAAACACTACACCCATCAAACGAGTCCCGAGACAGGCAGCCCGATTTGTCACAAATACGGAAGAGAAGCGAGTGTTACAAAGCTCTTGGATTCATTTGAGGAGAGCTCCCTCCAATACTGATGTGAAGCGCACCGCTTGTTTTAGAAAATGCAAAACTGCAGCTCGATTATAGACTACCAATCCTACATTGAACCCAAGCCTGCTCTAAGCAGGTGAGGGCACGCACCCCAATTTGTAGTGCCATCTTCCAAGACAGATGCGTACAGCAATTCATTCTTTTCCACCGTACAATTAAAGCATGGAATAATCTTCACCCTACCATACTCACACAACCAGACCCGATTAAATTTAAGACAGCTTTTCTTCACACCTTCCCCACCTCCAGTTTAAATTCCATACGGAATATTTTGGAGGACCAAGAACAGAATTCCAAAAATTCATTGACTGAAGACATTTCTATTTATTTCAGATGTAAATAGATGACTCCCCTTAGCTTGAAATAGTGACCCTCTGAATCCAAAAATGCCATTTTAGACATTATTCCTATCTCTTTAGGATCCTGTATATTTTAATGAGATCATCAATCCATTCTTATTGGTCTGATTAAAGCCACACACAAATGCTAGAGAAACTTGGCAGGTCAAACAGTATCTTTATGTTGCAAAGGTAAAGATACATCACCAACGTTCCTTGAGCCCTTCAAGGTGTGGGGGAACATGAGTGATGCCCAAAGAGAAGGGTGAGGGTGGGAGATGAGTTGGGGGGGGGGGGTGGGAAAGAGTCTAGGTGAGGTGAAGAGAGAAAGGAAGTAGGAACTGGAAAAACTATTTGGGGAGGGGACAAGAGCAAGCTGATTAGTGGAATGCCCTAGCGCCCCTGCCACCAAAAACAAACACAGAATCCCCCTCATCCTCACCTACCAGCCAAAGCATCTAACACATTTTCTGCTGGAATTTCCAGCATTTACTGCAGGACCCCACCACCAAACACATTTTTCCTTCTCCCGTCTGCCTTCCGTAGGGACTGCTCTCTCCATGACTCCCTTGTGCACTCTTCCCTCCCCACCCATCACCTCATTTCTCCCAGCATCTTCCACTGTGGTTGTAGGAGGTGTAATACTTGCACCCACACCTCCTCCCTCACCATGGTCTGAAGTCCCAAACAGACCTTTCAGGTGAAGCAACATTTCACCTCTACCTCCAAAAAACTCATTTACTGCATTCGGGGTACTCTCTGTGGCCTTCTCTACATCAGAGAGACCGGTCGCAGATTAGGAGATCGTTTCGCCTAGCACCTCCTATCCGTCCGCAACAAAATCGACCTTCCCGTAGCCAACGATTTCAATTTTAAGTCACACTCTCAAGTTCATGTCTGTCCATGGCCTTTCACACTACTCCACCCTGACCACCTGCAGATTGGAGGAACAACACCTCATTTGTCGTCTGGGCACTATCCAACCCCAGGGCATGAACACTGAGTTCACTGCATTCCACTAATTAGCTTGCCTTCTCTTTCCCCCCCCACCCCCAAACTTTTAACTAGTCATTCCAGTTCCTACTTCGTTTCTCTCTCCACCTAGCCTAGAGACCTTCCCACACTCCTGTAGTATGCCCTCTCCACCACCCACCCTCACCACCTCCCCCTTTTTATTCAGACATCTCCCATGTTCCCCCACACATTTTTAATTTTTTTTTTTATTTTTCACACTATAAACCATACTGACCAAAATACATACAGACATTTTTCTCTTGAATATATAGTGTCATTTTCTCCCCTTTTTCTCCCCTCCCTTCCCTCTCTCCCTCTCCCCCTTCCCATTTATTCAAAGTTCAATCTATAAAATACATTAAACCCGTTAAACAATGTCGTCACTTAATAAAATAAACAAGAAATTTTTGTCTCTTATATACTGAGTCAGTTCATTTTGTTGTCTTCTCCTTCTGTCATTTTAGGTGGTGGAGGTCCATGGTAGGATTTTTCTATTGTATTTCAAGTATGGTTCCCATATTTGTTCGAATATTGTGATGTTATTTCTTAAATTATGTTATTTTTTCGAATGCAATACATTTATTCATTTCTATGCACCATTGTTGTATTCTCAAGTTATCTTCTAATTTCCAGGTTGACATAATACATTTTTTTGCTACAGCTAGGGCTATCATAATAAATCTTTTTTGTGCTCCATCCAAATCGAGTCCAAGTTCTTTATTTCTTATATTACTTAGAAGAAAGATCTCTGGATTTTTTGGTATGTCGCTTTTTGTGATTTTATTTAATATCTGGTTTAGATCTTCCCAAAATTTTTTCACTTTCTCACATGTCCAAATTGCATGTATTGTTGTTCCTGTTTCCTTTTTACAGCGAAAACATCTGTCTGATACTGTTGGGTCCCATTTATTTAACTTTTGGGATGTGATGTACAGCCTGTGTAACCAATTATATTGTATCATGTGTAGCCTTGTGTTTATTGTATTTCTCATAGTTCCGGAGCATAGCTTTTCCCATTTTAATTCTTTATCTTTATGTTTAGATCTTGTTCCCATTTTTGTTTAGGTTTACAGTTTGTTTCCTCATTCTCCTTTTCTTGCAGTTTGATGTACATGTTTGTTATAAATTTTTAAATTATCATTGTGTCTGTAATCACATATTCAAAATTGCTTCCTTCTGGTAACCTCAGACTGATTCCCAATTTGTCCTTCAAGTAGGTTTTCAGTTGGTGGTATGCAAACATTGTACCGTGAGTTATATTTGTCCTTCATTTGTTCAAAAGATAATAATTTATTTCCCGAAAAATAATTTTCTCTTCTTTTGATCCCTTTTTGTCCTATTCTCTGAAGGAAAGGTTATTTATTGTGAAAGGGATTAGTTGATTTTGTGTCAATATTAATTTTGGTAGTGTTGATAATTTATTCCTTTCTATGTGAATCTTCTTCCAAATGTTGAGCAGATGGTGCAATACTGGTAAATTCCTATGTTGCACCAACTTTTCATCCCACTTATATAGTATATGTTCAGGTATCTTCTCTCCTATTTTATCTAGCTCCAATCTGGTTTTTCCCTTGTTTGATAAAAATCTGATAGGTATCTTAATTGTGCTGCTCTATAATACTTCTTAAAGATTGGTAGTTGTAAGCCTTGTGTGTACCAGTTTGTTAATTTATCTTGTGCTATCCTCGGTTTCCCCCCTTTCCATAAGAATTTCCTTATTATTCTCTTTAGTTCATTGAAGAATTTCTCTGTTAGGTGAATTGGTAATGATTGAAATAGGTATTGTATCCTTGGGAAGATGTTCATTTTAATACAGTTTATCCTTCCTATCAGTGTTAGTGGTAAGTCTTTCCAGTGCTCTAAGTTGTCTTGTAATTTTTTCATTAATGGCTGATAATTTAGTTTATATAGATGGCCGAGATTATTATTTAGTTGTATACCTAGGTATCGAATTGCTTGTGTTTGCCATCTAAATGGTGATTCTTCCTTAAACTTTGTGAAGTCCGCATTATTCATTGGCATTGATTCACTTTTATTTGCATTGATCTTGTACCCCGATACTTCTCCATATTCCTTCAATTTCTTATGTAATTCTTTTATTGATATTTCTGGTTCTGTTAAGTATCTGATGAAATGGTAGGTCTCGTCTCCAGAATGGAGGACCATCGCCTTCCCAAGATCGTGTTATATGGCGAGCTCTCCACTGGCCATCGTGTCAGAGGTGCACCAAAGAAGAGGTACAAGGACTGCTTAAAGAAATCTCTTGGTGCCTGCCACATTGACCACCGCCAGTGGGCTGATCTCGCCTCCAACCGTGCATCACAGTTCAGCGGACAGCAACCTCCTTTGAAGAAGACCGCAGAGCCCACCTCACTGACAAAAGACAAAGGAGGAAAAACCCAACACTCAACCCCAACCAACCAATTTTCCCTTGCAACCTCTGCAACCGTGTCTGCCTGTCCCGCATCGGACTTGTCAGCCACAAACGAGCCTGCAGCTGACGTAAAATTTACACCTCCATAAATCTTCGTCCGCGAAGCCAAGCCAAAGAAGTATATTATAACGTCATCTGCAAATAGACTGATTTTATATTCCTCTTTTATTTTTATCCCTCGTATTTTATTTTCTGTTCTTATCAGTTCTGCTAGTAGTTCTATGGCTAACGCGAACAGTGAGGGAGATGGTGGACATCCCTGCCTTGTTAATCTGCTTAATTTAAATTGGTTTGATATATATCCATTTACTGTCACTTTCGCCAATGGTCCCTTATATAATGCTTTAATCCAATTAATATATTTCTCTGGTAGGTTGAATTTATGTAGTACTTTGAATAAATAATTCCATTCTACTCTGTCAAAGGCTTTCTCTGCGTCTAAAGCAACCGCTACTGTTGAAGTTTTGTTTCCTTGTTCTGCATGGATTAAGTTAATGAATTTACAGATATTGTCCGTTGTTTTTTTTTAATAAATCCAGTTTGGTCTCGTTTTATTATTTTTGGTACACAGTCGGCCAATCTGTTTGCTAATAGTTTAGCTATTATCTTATAATCTGTGTTAAGTAGAGATATTGGTCTCTACGATGCTAGTGTTAGTGGATCTTTCCTCGTCTTTGGTATTACTGTAATTATTGCTGTTTTGCATGAATCTGGTATATTTGTGTTTTTTCAATCTGGTTCATTACTTCCAGGAGAGGAGGAATTGATAAGTCTTTAAATGTTTTATAGAATTCTATTGGGAGTCCATCCTCTCCCGGTGTTTTATTGTTCGGTAGTTTTTTTAATATCTCCTGTATTTCTTCTATTTCAAATGGTTTTATTAATTTATTTTGCTCCTCTGTTTGTAATTTCGGTAGTTCAATTTTAGTTAGAAATTCATCTGTTTTGCCTTCTTTCCCTTCATTTTCAGTTGGATATAGTTGTTCATAGAATTCCCTGAAGTTTTCCTTGATCTCGCTGGGTTATATGTCATTTGTTTGTCCTTTTTCCTTGATGCCAATACCATTCTTTTAGTTTGTTCTGTCTTAAGCTGCCACGCTAGAATTTTGTGCGTTGTTTCTCCTAGCTCATAATATATCTGTTTTGTCTTCATTATGTTCTTCTCCACCTTATATGTTTGTAGTGTTTCATATTTTATTTTCTTGTCTGTCAATTCTCTTCTTTTAGTGTATCTTCCTTTATTGCTAATTCTTTTTCTATATTTGTTATTTCCCTTTCCAACTGTTCTGTTTCCCGATTCTAGTCCTTCTTCATCTTAGTTACATAACTTATTATTTGCCCTCTGATGAATGCTTTCATTGCGTTCCAAAGTATAAACTTATCTTTCACTGATTCAGTATTTATTTCAAAGTACATTTTAATTTGTCGCTCAATGAATTCTCTAAAATCCTGTCTTTTAAGTAGTATGGAGTTAAATCTCCATCTATACATTTTTGGTGGGATGTCCTCTAGCTCTATTGCCAATAACAGGGGTGAGTGATCCGTAACAATCTAGCTTTATATTCCGTTTTCTTAACTCTTCCTTGAATGTGGGCTGATAACAGGAACAGGTCTATCCTTGAGTATGTTTTATGTCTACCCGAATAATATGAATATTCCTTTTCCTTTGGGTGTTGTTTCCTCCATATATCCAAACACCTTGATGAAGGGCTCAAGCCTGAGATGTTATGTACCTTTGCGACATAAAAGCACTAACCTGCTGAGTTTCTCCAGCATTTGTATTTTTTTTCCATTTAGCCACTGGTGTCAACAGAATCCTGTGCTTTCTCTTCTTCCCCCCCCCCATTCTTATTGGTCAAATCTGTTTAATCTCTTTACAAAACGTCTTCTGTTCCAGGGATTACTCTGGTAAAACTTTGCTGCACTCCCTCAATGATCTATCCTGATGTTGGAAGCTAGGTGCGCACACATTAGGTTGGGTGTAGTTTCAGTAGGTTTGCACTGCTGTACAGGTATATCATAAAACATACACCATTTAACAACTGAATAGCATCAAAGTCAACAGTATGCAATTTTGCCAAATACCTGTGAATTCCAATCAAGCCATATTTCAGGTGGGGCAAGTAGCTTAGGGATAAATGGAATGCACATTGTTCAATATTAGAAGAGCCGTGACTGACTTGTGCATTCCAGGGTGATTAATACTTGAGAAAATTGGCAGTATAGTTGTGAAAGACAGGACTGAGTTTGTACTTTTAGAATGGAATTAACACCATATCGTGTGGTTTTTGCCATTTTTAATATTTTATAATTTTAAAATCTTATAACATCAGTTATAATATGTGTACAGAAAGTATAGAATTGTATATAAAAAACCCTCAACCTCCTTCTCCCTCCCCACTAAAACCCACCCTCCTCCCCTTCTGCCCACTAAGAAAGAAGAAAGGACACCATCATTTAAAGAAAACATTCAACTCTTTAGCTGTGAAAACTGAGACATCACACCAGAGGTTGAGAGATTAAATCTTCAAGCCAAAGATTTTTAGATATGGGCCACTTGTAGAGAAAAAAAATATTTATCCCTCAAATTATACGTTATCTTTTCTAAGGGAATACAGGATTTCACTTCAGTATGCCATCTTTGCATTCCTAAAATGAAATCAGATTTCTAGGTAATGGCCAAACATTTCTTAGAAACAGCCAAAGCTAAATGTAGAAATGCAATTTGATACATAGCCAATCTTAATCCTCAGGCAAACAACTTAATATCCCCTAATAAAAACTACATTGGATCAGACTAACGGCTCACTTTTAATACTTCCTCCAAAAATAATTTAACTTGTATCCAAAAAGTCTTAAGCTTGGAACAGGTCCAAATCGAATGAAGAAAAATACTATCTCTTCACCACATCTAAAATACCGATCCGAGGAAATTAAATTAAATCTCTTTAATTTTTGAAGAGCTGAATATAGTTGATGGAGAAAATTACATTTATGACCTGAG
Source organism: Narcine bancroftii (assembly GCF_036971445.1). Lineage (NCBI taxonomy): Eukaryota > Metazoa > Chordata > Chondrichthyes > Torpediniformes > Narcinidae > Narcine > Narcine bancroftii. Next base: position 202,389,272 of record NC_091475.1, read on the forward strand.
TCATACTATCCTTATGTGGATTCCGGTTCAGTCGGTGGAGTATGCAAAATGATGACACCCAAACTTTCATCCTGGTCAGACTAATTTAGCCGTCTGTCCATTGCTGCTTCAGACATGCTTTCTCTGGAAGCAGTAGACAGAGAGTCTCTCACTTGTTTCTTACAACTTTCCTTTGTTCAATCTACACTTGGGTCGAGTTACATTTGGCCCAGTCAAAAGTTAATATGATACATTTTACCCAATACAATTGCTACTACATCCACATTAGGTTACAATGTAAGATGGGCAGCCTCTTATCAGACATTGTTCAAGCTGTTTGGTTCAAAATAATTTCCTGTAGTTAGTCTCATGCTGATTGGCCCCTTTGAATCTCCCCCTTATTATAATGCTACAAAGTCTGGCTAGGTTCTCGCTTGCTGTTAACCCTTCCTTCCTCACTTACAAAAAAATTCTCCAAACATTTTCCTCTATCTTCCAGTTTAAGTCAGATTCCCATTTTAATCTTGATTTATCAACATTTTTAGACATTTTGTAATAACTTGTACATTTCAGATATGAACTTATTTGTTTCTTCTTTAGTAAGTGATAATTCCAAAGCAGTTTGTCTAGATAATTTTAAACTGTGGCATAATTTTTCCACGAGAAGTTTTTAACCTAATAACAGCAACAAAAATAGTGTTACTAGGAACTTGAATTTTTTTCTTTCATCTGATTTTAAAAGATAAACTTCCCTGCTTCAAAACAATCTTCAACTTTTCAAATCCCCAATTGATTCCAGGTTTTCAAACACTGATTATTGACAGTGAAAGGAAAAAGTTTATTTTGATGTAAAGGAATTTTTTGCTAAAATATTTCCTTTTCCACCTATCTCATAATCAATTTTTTTTCCATATTTCTATTAAGTGTTTCAATATTGGAGGGTCTCTACTGATTAGCAATTTCGAATTCCATTTATAAATAAATTCCAACATAAATTTCTCATCAATTTTATTCAATTCTATATTTGCCCAAATTGAAAGTTTATTTAAATCAAACATTGCATTAATAAATTTCATTTGTGCAGCTTTAAATAATTCTGAAAGCGTGGAAGTTGTAAACTACCTAATTCAAATTTCCAAGTTAATTTCTCCAAAGGTACCCTATTCATTTTCCCTTTTTTCATAGAATTTAAAGCCTGAATAACTTCTTTTAACATGCATGGAGAATCTTAATCCTTTTGAGCTTGATAATTCAAAAATGTAAGTTGAAGCTTCTGTTAAAAAAAAATGATAATTTCTCCATTATTTAATGATTGAGATGTATATAACTTAATATAATACTCTTTAAAAGCATCATCTATATCCTGTGGTTTATAAGTAACTTTTGAATTTTTTAACAGCATTATTAGTTCTTGATGCTTGCTCCCTTTTCAACTGCCAAGCTAATATTTTATGTGCTCGTTCTCCTAATTCATAATATTTTTAGTTCTATCAATTAATTTTTCAGTCCTATATTGTCTGTATTGAATTATAATACGTTTTTCCTTTCTCAATTCCAACCTTTTTCAGATGGGCCTTTCTGTAATTTTTTTTCTCCAGAATTGTTATTTCCTTCTCTAATTTATCCATTTCTTTATTTTTTTCTTAATTTTAGTTAAATAACTTTATTTAGCCACTCAAATAAGCTTTAATTGCATCCCATAAAACAGATTTATTATCAAACAAATTAGTATTTATATCCAAATATATCTATTTGATTCCTCATAAAGTCCAAAATTCTACATTTTTTAATGGTGAAGAATTAAATCTCCATCTATCGAAAGGTTTTTTTGCCATCTTGAGTATCTTGGAGAGATGAACACAATAGTTTCAATCTAAATTAATTCACCGTACTGCATGCGTGTCCAAAGTTAACTTAAAAAATATTTAGGCATGCATACAAACACAGTAATAGGTGCTTTCGGCCCAGGAGTCTCTGCTGCCCAAGTACACCTAATTGATATCTTGGGTACAAATCCTGCGGTCGCAAGTTTGGAAAATAAATCAATCTTTAACAGGCTTCAATGAAAGATTTCAGTAGCTGGACCGGGCGGTAGAACCCTGATCTCCGTAGGTCCGCACCAGCGGCGGAGCTTCTCTTGCAGGAACATCACCATTTTATTTTGTTCCCAAGCATCCTGTTATAAGACTCAAGGACACGTGCATACCTTGGCATCTCTTCATCTGGCAATGAAGAGTTTTAAAAATGTATCTTGGATTTGGGCTTTTGACTCTGACATGTGCTTTTATGCTCTTTTGGAAATTTCATTCTCCAAGTAGTTTGAACCATACCTTGGAAGTTGAATTCAAGATCCATTGGTGCTAAGGACCAATTTCTTCCCTCCATTTTATGGACAAAGACATTTGGTGGTGGAAATCATGCTGAATGGCTGCATCTCAGACTGGGATGGGGACACCAATACCCCGAAGCAGAAAGCCTGGGTCATAGACATAGCACAGGACATCAGAAGCAAAACACTCCCCACTGTTGTCTCTGGGCCTCCAATAACTTAGAGCTGCAAGATTCAAATAACAAGGGACTGTACTTGCTGATGCCTTCCACCATCTCAGGAAACTAAACATGCACACACTACAATGAGAAGGGGTGTATTCTTGCACAGTTACAAAATAGTTCACATTATCCCGACTATAAAATAGCCCTCCTTCTCAAGGTCAAGAAAAATTTAGACTACTTTATTACTTTCTAGTGCATCTTAAGTAACTGAACTTCGACACTAGTTTATTTACACAACTATTTTTAGTTATCAATATCGCACTGGCAACAGTATGTTGCTTCGCCATCTTGTGGATTTGGCTGTGACCATTGGGCTCTGTGTTGCTGGTCCACGTGGGGGTGGTGCTTCACCTGACAACAGCTGCGTTGATGTTTTGGTATTAGTGCTTGTGGTCTCTTGACTTGATACCTCGCTTGATATTGGTGCTGTAGGCATTGCTGGTATTAAAGCTTTCTGCTTCTTCACATCTTGTGTCGGCCGGATGTGAATTTCGTTCCTCCTCAGCTGATTGCCAGAGTTGGTCTCGACAATGTATGATCTTGGTGTCTCAGCTTCTCTGATGATCTTTGCTGGGGTCCATGTTTTCAACATCAGCTCTTGAATATGCACATGGTGCCCTCTGAAGAGTTCTGCAATGTTTATGCATGTTTGTTATCATGTTGGCATCCTTGTGTGTCAGCCAGTCTTCTTCTGGTTTCCTCCTGGTCTTCTGGAGGGTGTATTTTGCTTGGCAGAATTGTTTTATATCTCCTGCCGGGGACTTCATGTCAGCCCTGAAAGGTGTTACTCGTATTGATAGAAGAGCAAAGTATGGGTCTTTTATTGAGACACTTAACTAGTGTACGTTTCACAGTTGGCACTTGTCTTTCAATGAACCCATGACCTTTGGGGTAGTATGGGGATGATGTAGTGATGACAAACCCATACTCTGCAGCCACCTTTCTGAATTCTTGTGATGTGAACTGTTCCATTGTCACATATTACTTGCTTGGGTGTTCCTTATTCCGCAAAGAGCGCACTCATTTCTGAGGTGATAGTTGGAGCGCTCGGGTCTTTCACTCTTTTGACGAATGGAAATTTAGAGTGGTAACAGGCTACTATTAAATACCACTCTTAATTCTCGGTGAACAAGTCTGCTTCCATTGTGTGCCAGGGCCTGGCAGGTACTTCTGTGGAAATAATTTCATCTTTTCGTTGTGTGTTTCTGTTGATACTTTTGGAGATCTTCTTCGTCTGGATCTCATAATTGACTGAGATTGACAGCAATTCTCGGCAGCTATCTAGACCTAGAATTGCTGGTCTGTCTGCATCTACTGCTAATGGAGAATGTTCTTTCCCTTATGGCAGCCATTGATCTTGGCTCTCCCAGGCTGCTTGATCAGGGGTCCACTATAGGCTGTTAATGTGTCATTTGCTGTTTCTAATGCACTCTCTTTTTGGATACCCTTTTATTCTCTGGGAACATCTGGTGGTAGAGTCTGAGTGGAAGGACGTTGCTTTGTGATCCAGTGTCCAGCTTCATCTGTAGGTTAAATATCATAGGCTTGTTCTGGATTTGGATCCTTGTGTGCAACTCACTTCCTCCTTTCATCTCACCTGACATCTCATGAAGGTGTATGGATTCTATGTCCAGTATCTGGGTGTTGGAGTCCTCATTGTTTTATGTGGTGGATCTTCTTCTTTTTACTTCACTGGTATCACTGTTTTCTTCATACTAGACTTGCACATCTTCGCCCAGTGTTTGCTTTACCAGAGGCTCTACATTCAGAACCGTATGTGGGGTATTTGTTTTGGTCATTGATGGCGGGTTGGCACTTTTTGGATTGTGTTCTTTTATAGCCTCAATCCTTCCTTCTTTTTACTGTGGGTGGGCCTGCATAGATAGGGATTTCATTTGCATCCTTGTGGTTTTGAAGGCTGTGGCTATAACTTCAAGCTATCTTTCCCAATAAGAGAGTTTTGCACTTCCCCCATATTAGCTGATCAACTAATCTTTCCATTATATCCTTAATCTGTATTTTGCAGCAACAATTTTTAGTTTAGTGAGGAAGTTGTCAACAGAATCATCAATCTCTTGCATTAAGCCTAGAAATTCATAGCGTTAAATTCTACTATTAGTCCTGGGTTCAAGGTGAGAAGCAAACTTTGCAAATATCTGCTCTGGATCAATTTTCTCCCCTTCTGTAAGTTCCCAGCTATTAAACAAGTCAAGGCCTCGCTCCCCATCCAGAGACGTGTATAACTGACCTTCTCCTCTGCTGTTACATTTTTAAAATAGCTCTTGAATGCTAAATTGGACTCCTACTGAAACTTTTTAAAAGATTCAACAATGTCTTCAGCCTCCCCGTCCATCACTGGGTGAACTGCTGTTGTTCAAACCATTTTTTTTAGTAATGTTTTTTCTCTTCATCCCCTTCATATTTCAGTGACTTACAATCAATTGTATGGCTTTATTCTTGTTCTCTTATCCCGGTGCCACCATGTTAGGTCGCTGGAGTTGCTTGGGAGGCTTCTTAAATAACTTGAATGCAAGACTGAAATAACAAAAGAGACTTGTGCCTTCCACCATCTCAGGAAACTGTTCACACACTCATACATACGCCCCACAGTGGTGCACTACAGTTTCTACAGTGAGAAGGGTATATTCTTGCACGGTTTCACAATAGTTCACATTATCCTGACTATATAAACACCTACTATGTTGCCATTGGAGAGTAGCAGCAATCATCAAGGATCCACACCACCCAGCACACACTCTATTCTCACTGCTACCATCAGGAAAGAGAGGTTGGTGCCACAAGACTCTCGCCATCTGGTTTAGGAACCGCTGCTACCCCCTTCACCGTCAGACTCCGCAACGACAAACTTATTTAGGGACTCATTAAAGGACTCTTGTAGTTTTTTTCTTCTCTGTATTGCACAGTCAGTTTGTTTACATTTGTTCATATGTATGAGTCATGTACAATTTTTTGCTCTACCACTAAGTGGTAATTCTTCCTGGCCCACAGGAAAAAGAATCTCAGGGTTGTATGGGGTGCCATGTGTGCACTTTGACTTTAATTTTGCATCCCAGTCCCACTTGGACCTCTCTTTTACACTCTGATCCAAGATCACGAGAGACTGTAGAAGGTCGTGGATGCCTCTGGGGGCCATCACACAGAATAGCAATGGCTCCATTGCCTGATTGCACTTGCTACTGATTCTGTAAAGCCATGGATATTAAAGGATCTTTTCCACCCTCTCTTCTTCCCCTGCCCTTCTGTCGCACCGAAGATTCATGAAAACTCAAGCATCCAGATTCAAGGGCAGTTTCAGTCCTGCTGTTATCAGACCCTATTACAGTGATCAGGTTCAAATCCGACCCTAGCTGAAGGAGCTTGTATGTTCTCCCAATGTCTGTGGGTTTCCTCTGGGTGCTCTTGTTTCCTTCAAAATAAATGGGGATTATAGGTTAACAGGTATGGTGGGGCACAAAGGGCCAGTTCCAAGCTGTATATATAAATTCAATACGTGCAATGTTTTTATGAGCGTGACAAAAAATTGCATCTTAATTGTTAAACTGTTTTCCTTTTACACATTGAGGTCAGGGGTGCAGTGCTGCTGGAGGGCTGCTCCAGCCCCTCATGGGACCACTCCAGGCAGCTCTGGCACCTCCTTGTTGCCATTTTTTGTGATCACTGGTACCAAAAAAAAAAATTAGCACTGCATCCCTGTCTGAGGCAACGTGAGGGGAGGACTCTTTAAAACCTTTGTAAATAGGGGCATGGCAAGATGGAGTAAAGTCTAGACGTGCAATCTCCACCTCTCTGGCCAGACTTTTAAATACCCATTTTTTAACCCTTTGTTTTCAAGTTTAAACTCTTTTAAATTTTAGTTTAAAGTATTAAGGAATTATTATGCCCACTAATGGTAAAAAGACTAAACCTTAAGTTCAAAAGAAGACACATTTTCGAAGTGCTGAAGATCTGGGGCCTAGTCGACTTGAAACAGCCCCAGGCTCAATTTCTTCATTGCCTAAATCCCAAAGATCGCCTGTGGGGGCTGAAAAAAACCTATTTCTCACCAAATGATGGATGGTGCTGGAATTACCCATTCTCCGGAAGAAGGTGTGTGTTCCTAAGAAGTGGACCCCAATTTTGAAAGCCTTTCGATTTCAATGGGGGGAGCACACAGGAAGACGACTCCATTGTTGGAAATGCATCAGGGAGCATTTCAATCTGAAGAAATTGTTTTTATTCACGAATTGATGAGAAAACAACAAGATGCGGGGGGGGGGGGGGGGAGGGGAGGAGACCAGCGGCGACCTCCTGAGAAAGTCGGGATGCCGTCGGTGGGAGTCCAGACCCGCAGTAAAACTTTTAAAATGCTTTCTGTTGAGTTGCAGCAGGAGCTGCAGTTACCTTGTTCTGCCACTATTGTCACAGGGAGCAGAGCTGAGATTTATGGATTCACAGTGTACAATTGCATTCAATTGCGAATGCAGTTATTCAAGCTGTTATAAAACCTGGAATTGATTTGTTGACATCTCAAATGAATGAAATGGTTCAAATGAATGCTGGTATAAGTTCAGAATTAAATATGGTTAAGACATGTGTGGATGCATCTTGTGAAGATTTAAAAAAAAAAAAAATTCACACTACTTTTTTGGACTGTAAACAACAAGTGACTTCTAACACAGAAAAAGTGTTGAAGGAGGAAAAATCAGTCATAGAATTAGGAGATCGTGAGAAAGAGCTAGAAAGAAAAATAGATTATTTGGAAAATCAAAGCAGAAGGAATAATGTGAAAATTGTTGGTTTACAGAAGGTATAGAAGGACAAGATCCTCTTCATTTTTTTTTTAAAGACTGGATTCCGCAAATATTAGGGCAAGAATTTTTCTTTGGGCGATTGGCGCTGGAAAGAGCCCATAGAGCTTTAAGAAGAAAACCCTCATCTGGTCAACCCCTGAGACTGGTAATAATTTGATGTCTGAGTTATTTGGATAGAGGAGCAATACTTCGACTTGCAGTACAAAATGCGAGACAATGACAAACCCCATTATTGATTCAGAATAGCAGAGTCTTTTTTTATCCTGATCTGAGTCCAGATGTCATTCAATGTCAATGTCGATTTAATCCAGTTAAAGAAGTTTTGTGGCGTAAAGGTTATAAGTCTACTTTTCGTTACCCTGCAGTGTTGAAGGTCTTTTACGGAGACTATCAATTTCAGTTTTTTGAAACTGATTGTGAAGCAATGATTTTTGCTGACTCATTGCCAGATATAAGAGGACAAAGACGTAGACCATCATTATCTCCTAACGGAAAAGTTTGTTCTGGAAATGACAGAAATGGGAAAAATGGGAATGGAAAGAATCCACCTCCTTCTGAAATGGGATCTTCGAGATTGAAGTCTTTTGGATGAAAAGAAGAATATTCTTATTTTTTTTTCCCTTGTTATTATGACATTCTGATGTTACTGATTGTTTGGCTGGGGAGGGGGTGATTTGCACTAAGTTTTCACTCATCATCAACCACTGGTGTGTGACCCACACTCAATTTTTGTTTAGGGGATTACTACCTTTTGGTAGTTTTTTTTTGGGGTCGTATTTTTTTATGATTTTTAAAAACTTTTTTCTTAGTTTTTAATTTTGATTTTTTTTTTGTTGTTGGACGGCCTATATATGTTGATTTGAGTTTTTATACAAAGATATTATTGGTATTTAGTAATAATAGATATGTCGAAGTTGAGGTTTGCTACTTTTAATGTTTGAGGATTAAATAGTCCGATTAAATGTAAGTGAGTCTTGGCGTATATTAAGAAAATGAAAATTGATGTTGCCTTTTTACAAGAAACACATTTGAATGTGAAGGAAAGTGTGAAATTAAGAAGGGACTGGGTTGGGCATGTATATTCTTCTTCATTTAATTCTAGAGCTAAAGGTGTAGCAATTTTGATATGTAAAAATTATCTTTTGAATTACAAAATCAATTAAGGAAAAGGCAGGATGTATTCTTAAATTGAATTGTTAGTGAATTTTGGACCTTACTTTATTTATGCTCCAAATGCAGATGATGAAGTATTTATTTTGGATGCATTTATATGTTTGGGTCAAGCTAATGATAATATTTTAGTTGGTGGTGATTTTAATTGTGTTTTTGAACCTTTATTAGATAAATCTCCAAAGAAAGTTTAAAAAAAATCCAAGATGGCAATTCAGGTCCAAATATTGATGAAAGATCTTAATTTAGTAGATATTTGGAGGTGTCTTAATCTGGTAGAGAAAGATTTTTCCTTTTATTCATCTAGACATGAATCATTTTCAAGGATTGTCTTTTTAGTATCGGCACATTTACAAGGGAAAATACAAGTGGAATATAAAAGTCAGGTGATTTCAGTTCATTCTTTGTTATATTTTTCATATGAAATTCAAATAGCTTATCATTGCAGATTTAATAAAGTTGTTAAAAATATGGAATTTATTGATTTTTTAAAAAAAAAACAAATTATGTTTTAAAAGAAAATTCTAAATCTGTTCAAAGTAAGTTTGTATTATGGGATGCTATGAAAGCTTATTTGAGAGGAAAAATACTTAGTTATACATCTAAAATAAAAAAGAATCGATTGAATCAGAGTCTTGAATTAGAGAAAGATCGATGGGTTAGAAAAGGAATTTCAGAAAGATACTACAGAAGATCAGAGAATAGAATTATCTCGATTGAAATTGAAATATAATACCTTGCAATCTTATCAATTTGAATGTATGATTAATAGGACTAAACAAAGGTATTACGAATGGGGAGAGAAAGCACACAAGGTATTGGCATGGCAATTAAAGAAAGAACAGATGTCTCTCGGGTCCCTCTTGAATCTCTCCCCCCATCATCTTAAACCTTTGCACTTTGGTTCTCGAATCATTGACCCTGGGGAAAAAGACTGACCTTTCACCCTATATATATACCCTATTTGCATACTTCCTATAAGGTCACCCATTGCCCTCCTATGGAGTAAAGTTTTGGTTGTTCCCTATATCACGTCCCATCCAATCCCATCACCATCTTGGTGAATCTCTTCTGCACCCATTCAAGGTGTTGACAGACTTCCCATAGTTAGCTAACCTTAATTTAGACGCTGCAAGTCTGAAGTGTGCATGTCGAGAAACATGGGTCGTATTCATTTCTGGACTTTTCCTGTGCCCTTAGGGTAGTTTGTGGAGAACCTACATCTTATCTCATTGCTGGTATGGCAATCCAACATGCTGATAACCTAATTTTTCCCTCCTTCCTTTTCAGCTGATGAATTTGACTTGAATGTGGCTCTTGATGGAGAAGGTAGGTACAACTATTCCAAATTGACTCGTGCAAATTCGACTTCAATCTGTGCATGTTGGGGTGGGGAGATTTCAGCTTGGAGTGTAAACTTGCTCTGTTTGAGAAACCCATTTGGTTGAGCAGTCAAGAAAAAAGGACTGGGCCCTGATGATGGTTTTTTACTTCATCCATCGAACATTCCTTTTCTGCTGATGTTACTTGACCCACTGATTTCCTCAATGCTCTGGTCTCCCTCTTTCCCTCATCCCTCTGCTTCCTTTCCTCCAGTTCCACACCCCTTCCCTTCTCCTACCAGAAAGAACTTATCTTCGTAGGAGTTGGTAAGAATGATGGTTCAGTATATAGAGATGAAAAGCAGTCGCTAACGGACTGGTTTGGAGTCAACAACCTGTATCCGAACATTAAACTAAACAAAAGAGATTGTTGACGAATTCAGGGGATCGGGGGCGGTGGAACCTCGCTCCACTGATCATTAACGGCTTGACCACTGAGGTTGTCAAGAGTATCAAGTTCCTCGGAGTGCACTTGGCGGAGAACCTCACCTTGTACCTTAACACCAGCTCCATAGCCAAGAAAGCCCAGCAGTGTCTCTACGTCCTGCAAAGGCTGAGGAATGTCCATCTCCCACCCTCCAACCTCACGATATTCTACAGAGGACGTATTGAGAGCATCCTGTGCAACTGCATCACCACCTGGTTTGGAAACTTTACCACCTTGGTCTGCAAGCCCCTGCAGAGGATAGTGAAGTCAGCAGAAAATATAACTGGGGGCTATCTTCCTACTGAGAAGATGTCCACAACCCTTGATGCCAGTGAAAGGCACTAAACATTGTGAAGTGCTCCACACACCCCTCATGAAAACTGTTCTCCCTTCTGCCATCTGGTAGGAGGTACTGGAGCATTCAGGGCCCTTGCATCCAGATTGGGCAACAGCTTCATCTCCCAAGCCATCAGACTCGTGAATTCCCAGAACATGTGTGGATAGGAAAGTGTGGACTTTTACTGTATAAATATTTTAATATTTCAATGTGTTTAACTTCTATTCTCACTTATTCATGTAAATCTGCTCCATGGTCATGGAGAAATGCTATCTCCTCTTTACCATGCGAACATGGTATGAACGATAAATAAAGGCGACAACTTCAGATTCTAGCATCTTAGGATCTCCAATTTACTCTGAAGCATGGTTTGTGTGTGTGAAACTTCATACCACAGAAAATAGTCTGCACAGATGTGTGAAAGGGATACAGATGTCCATATCCCTCAATTTCTTTATAAATGACACAATGAGACAGGAAGGATACCACTACATTTTGTAATCCAATTCCCCACCCTAATAAATCCTGAAGCATGGTTTTGCACGTCTTCACAAGCTTTGGGAGTTTTCTTGTATTGTGCTTTGATTGGCAGTGTTGTGTGAGCTATGTAGCTCCTCTAGGAAGAAGAGCCACCATTTCTAGGGCTTCCGCACAAAGACAGCATTAAGTGAATTTATGGAGAGCTTATCACCTCATTCAGTTCAACCCGAAACACAATGAAGCTTCTGGTTTGTGCAGTAAAGCTCTACAAATCGGGGGCAACAAAACGTTGCGGATCGGGCAGAATCTATGCAGGGAAACGGAGAGTGGATGTTTCAGATAAGAACAGGGAACTGAAGTGCCTGGACCTGAAATGTCGACTCTCCATATCCCTCCTGCTGTTTTGTTTTTATTTTAAACCCTGGATTTCACCATCTGCAGTTTCCAGCATCTCGATTAATCCAGGATGTTCACAGACGAGCAGCTTTTCCGGATTATTGGATCTGCTTCATCAGCGCACAAATGTTCTCTTTAATTCACCTCTTGAAGAGCTTTTGAATGAACCAGGAGTGTGGGAAACAGAACCATGGATGAAGCGCACTTGAAGATGCTGGAATCCTAACTGAGTAAAGAAGCCAGCGGTGCTCGGTTGTTTGGGCATGGGTAGAAACTGTCAGTCAATGTTTTGATCAGGGCAAATGTTGGAGGGCAGTGGAATACAGTGCGTGGCAGTCAAAATCATTCACAAAAGTAACTAGCCTCATTTCAACTCTTAATTCGCTACTATTTACGAGAACACAATTAAATCTGGACTTGAGGGTAGATTTCAAATCGTTAACCTGCTGTCTTGTTTTGCCAATAGACAAATATACTCCAACAAAGGCTCCTTCTAAGCCAGGAGGCAGAGGTGGTTCAGGTAAAGCTACATGTTTTTTTGGCTTGCTGATTTTAGTATTTTACTGAGCATGTTTTTGTGAGTACCTTAAGGTTATATTTCATGGAAGTTGTCTGGTAGTAGCATTCATTTGTACAGAATATTTTCCATTTATTTCTTGTGACGTAGTTTCATTAGCTGCTTTCAGGTGCATTCTCCCGCACTTCCCACACACCTTTTTCGTACATGAAAAGGGATTTTTAAAATCACAGCTGAACTTCTGATAAATGAACTACAACTTCCATTAACTACAACTTTGCCCAGAAATCCGTAGAACATTACAGCACAGAAATGGGGCCCTCTATTCTCCCTGTGCTGAACTTTTATTCTGCCTCGTCCCACTGACCTGCTCTCAGACCATACCCCTCCTGTCCAGTTGCCTGTCCAGATTCTTCTGAAATATTAAAACTGAGCTTGCATTCACCATTTCATTAGGCTAAAACGACCAAAGGAACGGCTTGCAGTAACACTCCAAAACTCTCTTATATATGAAGCACTATTTATTTGTATGTGTGAATATTTGTCCTGTATGTGGGTTATGTCTGGTTGTGTTTGCCCTGTGGACTGGAGAACGTGGTTTCCTCAGGTTGTACTTGTGCAATTAGATGACAAGAAACTTTGAGAAAAACCACGTTGTATGAATAGTGAGATATGACAGAGGTTCTTCTTTTGTGTAGGTGGTGGAATAAATGTTAGTCAAGGCACAAGAAAACTGCATGATTGAAGTTTAATGGTCCAACTACTGTTGCATAGAAAATATTTGTAGTTTTCACTGGCTATGGAGAGCACCTTGCGTGACTTCCGAATTCTATACTTCAAGAAGGAGTGAGTCAGTGAGCTTGCAGTTTTGGTTTGTGGTTGGCATTGGAAACTCCCTCCAGATTCCACCTCCTGGCTTTTTTTGGATGACCAGAGCTGGAGAAGAGCACTTGACATTTGGTGTTTTAATTTTCATTCAGTTGGGAAGGGATTTTGTGGTTTATTAAAGCTTTAGTCAAATTGTGCATTTCATTTATTTAATAACCTCAAGAGTCAAATCAGCTTTTGGACTCTTCATCATGCAACAAATTTTTAGAGATTCATGAACTTTCAGGCGACATGCATGTGTCAACCAAATATACTCGTGGTCGGCAATATGTCCAAGTTGAGGTTTGCTACTTTTAATGTTTGAGGATTAAATAGTTCGATTAAATGTAAGCGAGTCTTGGCGTATATTAAGAAAATGAAAATTGATATTGCCTTTTTACAAGAAACACGTTTGAATGTGAAGGAAAGGGTGAAATTAAGAAGGGATTGGGTTGGGCATGTATATTCTTCTTCATTTAATTCTAGAGCTAAAGGTGTAGCAATTTTGATACATAAAAATTTATCTTTTGAATTACAAAATCAATTACGGAAAAGCCAGGATATATTCTTAAATTGAATTGTTAGTGAATTTTGGACCTTACTTAATATTTATGCTCCAAATGCAGATGAAGTATTTATTTTGGATGTATTTTTATGTTTGAGTCAAGCTAATGATAATATTTTAGTTGGTGGTGATTTTAATTGTGTTTTTGGAACCTTTATTAGATAAATCGCTGAAGAAAGTTAAAAAATCCAAGATGGCAATTCAGGTCCAAGCATTGATGAAAGATCTTAATTTAGTAGATATTTGGAGATGTCTTAATCCGACAGAGAAAGATTTTTCCTTTTATTCATCAAGACATGAATCGTTTTCAAGGATTGACTTCCTTTTAGTATCGGCACATTTACAAGGGAAAATACAACCAGCAGAATATAAAAGTCGGGTGATTTCAGATTATTCTCTGTTATATTTTACATATGAAACTTCTGAGAAAATTCAAATAGCTTATAGTTGCAGATTTAATACAATGTTGTTAAAAAATATGGAATTTATTGATTTTTTGAAAAAAATTAATTTTGTTTTGAAAGAAAATTCTAAATCTGTTCAAAGTAAGTTTGTATTATGGGATGCTATGAAAGCCTATTTGAGAGGACAAATAATTAGTTATACTTCTAAAATAAAAAAAGAATCGATTGAATCAGAGTCTTGAATTAGAGAAACAGATCGATGGGTGAGAAAAGGAATTTCAGAAAGATACTACAGAAGATCAGAAAATAGAATTATCTAGGTTGAAATTGAAATATAATCTTATCAATTTGAATGTGATTAATAGGACTAAACAACGGTATTACGAATGGGGAGGGAAAGCACACAAGGTATTGGCGTGGCAATTAAAGAAAGAACAGATGTCTCTCAGGTCCCTCTTGAATCTCTCCCCACATCATCTTAAACCTTTGCACTTTGGTTCAAGAATCATTGACCCTGGGGAAAAAGACTGACCTTTCACCCTATATATACCCTATTTGCATACCTCCTATGAGGTCACCCCTTACCCTCCTATGGAATAAAGTTTTCGTTGTTCCCTACATCACATCCCCTCCAATCCCATTACCATCTTGGTGAATCTCTTCTGCACCCATTCAAGGTGTTGACAGACTTCCTATAGTTAGCTAACCTTCGTTTAGACGTTGCAAGTCTGAAGTGTGCATGTGGAAAAACATGGGTCGTAATCATTTCTGGACATTTCCTCTGCACTTAGGGTAGTTTGTGGAGAACCTACATCTTATCTCATTGCTGGTATGCATTCCAACATGCTGCTAACCTAATTTTTCTCTCCTTCCTTTTCAGATGATGAATTTGACTTGAATTTTGCTCTTGATGGAGAAGGTAGGTACAACTATTCCAAATTGACTTGTGCAAATTCGACTTCAATCTGTGCATGTTGGGGTGGGGAGATTTCAGCTTGGAGTGTAAACTTGCTCTGTTTGAGAAACCCATTTGGTTGAGCAGTCAAGAAAAAAGGACTGGGTCCTGATGATGGTTTTTTACTTCATCCATCGAACATTCCTTTTCTGCTGATGTTACTTGACCCATTGATTTCCTCAATGCTCTGGTCTCCCTCTTTCCCTCATCCCTCTGCTTCCTTTCCTCCAGTTCCACACCCCTTCCCTTCTACCAGAAAGAACTTATCTTCGTAGGAGTTAGTAAGAATGATGATTCAGTGTACAGAGATGAAGTGCAGTCGCTAACGAACTGGTTTGGAGTCAACAACCTGTATCCGAACATTAAACTAAACAAAAGAGATGGTTGACGAATTCAGGGGACCGGGGGCGGGGTAACCACGCTCCACTGATCATTAACGGCTTGACCGTTGAGGTTGTCAAGAGTATCAAGTTCCTTGGAGAGCACTTGGCAGATAACCTCACCTGGTACCTTAACACCAGCTCCATAGCCAAGAAAGCCCAGCAGCGTCTCTACGTCCTGCGAAGGCTGAGGAAAGTCCATCTCCCACCCTCCATCCTCACGACGTTCTACAGAGGATGTATTGAGAGCATCCTGTGCAACTGCATCACCACCTCGTTTGGAAACTTTACCATCTTGGTCTGCAAGCCCCTGCAGAGGATAGTGAAGTCAGTGGAAAAGATAACTGGGGGCTATATTCCGACGAAGATGTCCACAACCCTCGATGCCGGTGAAAGGCACTAAATATTGTGAAGTGCTCCACACACCCCTCATGAAAACTGTTCTCCCTTCTGCCATCTGGTAGGAGGTATTGCAGCACTCAGGGCCCTTATATCCAGATTGGGCAACAGCTTTATCTCCCAAGCCATCAGACTCATGAATTCCCAGAACATGTGTGGATAGGAAAGTGTGGACTTTTACAGTATAAAAATTTTAATATTTCAATGTGTTTAACTTCTATTCTCACTTATTCATGTAAATCTGCTCCATGGTCCTGGAGAAATACTATCTCCTCTTTACCATGCGAACATGGTATGAACGATAAATAAAGGCGACAACTTCAGATTCTAGCATCTCAGGATCTCCAATTTACTCTGAAGCATGGTTTGTGTGTGTGAAACTTCATACCACAGAAAATAGTCTGCACAGATGTGTGAAAGGGATACAGATGTCCATATCCCTCAATTTCTTTATAAATGACACAATGAGACAGGAAGGATACCACTACATTTTGTAATCCAATTCCCCACCCTAATAAATCCTGAAGCATGGTTTTGCACGTCTTCACAAGCTTTGGGAGTTTTCTTGTATTGTGCTTTGATTGGCAGTGTTGTGTGAGCTATGTAGCTCCTCTAGGAAGAAGAGCCACCATTTCTAGGGCTTCCGCACAAAGACAGCATTAAGTGAATTTATGGAGAGCTTATCACCTCATTCAGTTCAACCCGAAACACAATGAAGCTTCTGGTTTGTGCAGTAAAGCTCTACAAATCGGGGGCAACAAAACGTTGCGGATCGGGCAGCATCTATGCAGGGAAACGGAGAGTGGATGTTTCAGATAAGAACAGGGAACTGAAGTGCCTGGACCTGAAATGTCGACTCTCCATATCCCTCCTGCTGTTTTGTTTTTATTTTAAACCCTGGATTTCACCATCTGCAGTTTCCAGCATCTCAATTAATCCAGGATGTTCACAGACGAGCAGCTTTTCCGGATTATTGGATCTGCTTCATCAGCGCACAAATGTTCTCTTTAATTCACCTCTTGAAGAGCTTTTGAATGAACCAGGAGTGTGGGAAATAGAACCATGGATGAAGCGCACTTGAAGATGCTGGAATCCTAACTGAGTAAAGAAGCCAGCGGTGCTCGGTTGTTTGGGCATGGGTAGAAACTGTCAGTCAATGTTTTGATCAGGGCAAATGTTGGAGGGCAGTGGAATACAGTGCGTGGCAGTCAAAATCATTCACAAAAGTAACTAGCCTCATTTCAACTCTTAATTCGCTACTATTTACGAGAACACAATTAAATCTGGACTTGAGGGTAGATTTCAAATCGTTAACCTGCTGTCTTGTTTTGCCAATAGACAAATATACTCCAACAAAGGCTCCTTCTAAGCCAGGAGGCAGAGGTGGTTCAGGTAAAGCTACATGTTTTTTTGGCTTGCTGATTTTAGTATTTTACTGAGCATGTTTTTGTGAGTACCTTAAGGTTATATTTCATGGAAGTTGTCTGGTAGTAGCATTCATTTGTACAGAATATTTTCCATTTATTTCTTGTGACGTAGTTTCATTAGCTGCTTTCAGGTGCATTCTCCCGCACTTCCCACACACCTTTTTCGTACATGAAAAGGGATTTTTAAAATCACAGCTGAACTTCTGATAAATGACCATTGCATTAACTACAACTTTGCCCAGAAATCCGTAGAACATTACAGCACAGAAATGGGGCCCTCTATTCTCCCTGTGCTGAACTTTTATTCTGCCTCGTCCCACTGACCTGCTCTCAGACCATACCCCTCCTGTCCAGTTGCCTGTCCAGATTCTTCTGAAATATTAAAACTGAGCTTGCATTCACCATTTCATTAGGCTAAAACGACCAAAGGAACGGCTTGCAGTAACACTCCAAAACTCTCTTATATATGAAACACTATTTATTTGTATGTGTGAATATTTGTCCTGTATGTGGGTTATGTCTGGTTGTGTTTGCCCTGTGGACTGGAGAACGTGGTTTCCTCAGGTTGTACTTGTGCAATTAGATGACAAGAAACTTTGAGAAAAACCACGTTGTATGAATAGTGAGATATGACAGAGGTTCTTCTTTTGTGTAGGTGGTGGAATAAATGTTAGTCAAGGCACAAGAAAACTGCATGATTGAAGTTTAATGGTCCAACTACTGTTGCATAGAAAATATTTGTAGTTTTCACTGGCTATGGAGAGCACCTTGCGTGACTTCCGAATTCTATACTTCAAGAAGGAGTGAGTCAGTGAGCTTGCAGTTTTGGTTTGTGGTTGGCATTGGAAACTCCCTCCAGATTCCACCTCCTGGCTTTTTTTGGATGACCAGAGCTGGAGAAGAGCACTTGACATTTGGTGTTTTAATTTTCATTCAGTTGGGAAGGGATTTTGTGGTTTATTAAAGCTTTAGTCAAATTGTGCATTTCATTTATTTAATAACCTCAAGAGTCAAATCAGCTTTTGGACTCTTCATCATGCAACAAATTTTTAGAGATTCATGAACTTTCAGGCGACATGCATGTGTCAACCAAATATACTCGTGGTCGGCAATATGTCCAAGTTGAGGTTTGCTACTTTTAATGTTTGAGGATTAAATAGTTCGATTAAATGTAAGCGAGTCTTGGCGTATATTAAGAAAATGAAAATTGATATTGCCTTTTTACAAGAAACACGTTTGAATGTGAAGGAAAGGGTGAAATTAAGAAGGGATTGGGTTGGGCATGTATATTCTTCTTCATTTAATTCTAGAGCTAAAGGTGTAGCAATTTTGATACATAAAAATTTATCTTTTGAATTACAAAATCAATTACGGAAAAGCCAGGATATATTCTTAAATTGAATTGTAAGATTTTTAGTGAATTTTGGACCTTACTTAATATTTATGCTCCAAATGCAGATGATGACGTATTTATTTTGGATGTATTTTTGTTTGGGTCAAGCTAATGATAATATTTTAGTTGGTGGTGACTTTAATTGTGTTTTTGGAACCTTTATTAGATAAATCGCTGAAGAAAATACACGGTATTAAAAATTCCAAGATGGCAATTCAGGTCCAAGCATTGATGAAAGATCTTAGTAGATATTTGGAGACGTCTTAATCCGACAGAGAAAGATTTTTCCTTTTATTCATCAAGACATGAATTGTTTTCAAGGATTGACTTCTTTTTAGTATCGGCACATTTACAAGGGAAAATACAACCAGCAGAATATAAAAGTCGGGTGATTTCAGATCATTCTCTGTTATATTTTACATGAAACTTCTGAGAAAATTCAAATAGCTTATAGTTGCAGATTTAATACAGTGTTGTTAAAAAATATGGAATTTATTGATTTTTTGAAAAAAATTAATTTTGTTTTGAAAGAAAATTCTAAATCTGTTCAAAGTAAGTTTGTATTATGGGATGCTATGAAAGCCTATTTGAGAGGTCAAATAATTAGTTATACTTCTAAAATAAAAAAAGAATCGATTGAATCAGAGTCTTGAATTAGAGAAACAGATCGATGGGTGAGAAAAGGAATTTCAGAAAGATGCTACAGAAGATCAGAAAATAGAATTATCTAGGTTGAAATTGAAATATAATACCTTGCAATCTTATCAATTTGAATGTGTGATTAATAAGGAATAAACAACGGTATTACGAATGGGGAGGGAAAGCACACAAGGTATTGGCGTGGCAATTAAAGAAAGAACAGATGTCTCTCAGGTCCCTCTTGAATCTCTCCCCCATCATCTTAAACCTTTGCATTTTGGTTCTAGAATCATTGACCCTGGGGAAAAAGACTGACCATCCACCCTATATATACCCTATTTGCATACCTCCTATAAGGTCACCCCTTGCCCTCCTATGGAATAAAGTTTTGGTTGTTCCCTACATCACATCCCCTCCAACCCCATTACCATCTTGGTGAATCTGTTCTGCACCCATTCAAGGTGTTGACAGACTTCCTATAGTTAGCTAACCTTCGTTTAGACGCTGCAAGTCTGAAGTGTGCATGTGGAAAAACATGGGTCGTAATCATTTCTGGACATTTCCTCTGCACTTAGGGTAGTTTGTGGAGAACCTACATCTTATCTCATTGCCGGTATGGCAATCCAACATGCTGCTAACCTAATTTTTCTCTCCTTCCTTTTCAGATGATGAATTTGACTTGAATGTGGCTCTTGATGGAGAAGGTAGGTACAACTATTCCAAATTGACTTGTGCAAATTCGACTTCAATCTGTGCATGTTGGGGTGGGGAGATTTCAGCTTGGAGTGTAAACTTGCTCTGTTTGAGAAACCCATTTGGTTGAGCAGTCAAGAAAAAAGGACTGGGCTCTGATGATGGTTTTTTACTTCATCCATCGAACATTCCTTTTCTGCTGATGTTACTTGACCCACTGATTTCCTCAATGCTCTGGTCTCCCTCTTTCCCTCATCCCTCTGCTTCCTTTCCTCCAGTTCCACACCCCTTCCCTTCTCCTACCAGAAAGAACTTATCTTCGTAGGAGTTGGTAAGAATGATGGTTCAGTATATGGAGATGAAAAGCAGTCGCTAACGGACTGGTTTGGAGTCAACAACCTGTATCCGAACATTAAACTAAACAAAAGAGATTGTTGACGAATTCAGGGGACCGGAGGCAGGGAAGCACGCTCCACTGATCATTAATGGCTTGACCATTGAGGTTGTCAAGAGTATCAAGTTCCTTGGAGTGCATTTGGCGGATAACCTCACCTGGTACCTTAACACCAGCTCCATAGCCAAGAAAGCCCAGCAGCGTCTCTACGTCCTGCGAAGGCTGAGGAAAGTCCATCTCCCACCCTCCATCCTCACGACGTTCTACAGAGGATGTATTGAGAGCATCCTGTGCAACTGCATCACCACCTCGTTTGGAAACTTTACCATCTTGGTCTGCAAGCCCCTGCAGAGGATAGTGAAGTCAGTGGAAAAGATAACTGGGGGCTATATTCCTACTGAGAAGATGTCCACAACCCTCGATGCCGGTGAAAGGCACTAAACATTGTGAAGTGCTCCACACACCCCTCATGAAAACTGTTCTCCCTTCTGCCATCTGGTAGGAGGTATTGCAGCATTCGGGGCCCTTACATCCAGATTGGGCAACAGCTTCATCTCCCAAGCCATCAGACTCGTGAATTCCCAGAACATGTGTGGATAGGAAAGTGTGGACTTTTACTGTTTAAATATTTTAATATTTCAATGTGTTTAACTTCTATTCTCACTTATTCATGTAAATCTGCTCCGTGTGTGTGTGTGTGTGTGTGTGTGTGTGTGTGTGTGTGTGTGTGTGTGTGTGTGTGTGTGCGCGCACAAAGACACCGCTAAGTGTAATTAATGGAGAGCTTATCACCTCATTCAGTTCAACCCGAAACACAATGAAGCTTCTGGTTTGTGCAGTAAAGCTCTACAAATCGGGGGCAACAAAACTTTGCGGCTCGGGCAGCATCTATGCAGGGAAACGGAGAGTGGTTGTTTCAGATAAGAACAGGGAACTAAAGTTCCTGGACCTGAAATGTCGACTCTCCATTTCCCTCCTGCGGTTTTATTTTTATTTTAAACCCTGGATTTCATCATCTGCAGTTTCCAGCACCTCGATTAATCCTGGATGTTCAGACGAGCAGCTTTTCTGGATTATTGGATCTGCTTCATCAGCGCTCAAATGTTCTCTTTAATTCACCTCTTGAAGAGCTTTTGAATGAACCAGGAGTGTGGGAAACAGAACCATGGATGAAGCGCACTTTAAGATGCTGGAATCCTAACTGAGTAAAGAAGCCAGCGGTGCTCGGTTGTTTGGGCATGGGTAGAAACTGTCAGTCAATGTTTTGATCAGGGCAAATGTTGGAGGGCAGTGGAATACAGTGCATGGCAGTCAAAATCATTCACAAAAGTAGCTAGCCTCATTTCAACTCTTAATTCGCTACTATTTACGAGAACACAATTAAATCTGGACTTGAGGGTAGATTTCAAATCGTTAACCTGCTGTCTTGTTTTGCCAATAGACAAATATACTCCAACAAAGGCTCCTTCTAAGCCAGGAGGCAGAGGTGGTTCAGGTAAAGCTACATGTTTTTTTGGCTTGCTGATTTTAGTATTTTACTGAGCATGTTTTTGTGAGTACCTTAAGGTTATATTTCATGGAAGTTGTCTGGTAGTAGCATTCATTTGTACAGAATATTTTCCATTTATTTCTTGTGACGTAGTTTCATTAGTCGCTTTCAGGTGCTTTCTCCACCAAGAAGGTGCCCGCAGATGCAGAGCTTTAGAATCGTCGTTTAGGTGGCAGCCCGGAAAGTGCTGTGCTGTCCCCCTGAAAGGGACAGCTGCACGGGAGGCGCCTCAGAGCGCCCTCCAGCTTTTGTCGGCGGGGGGGCGGAGGGGTGGGGGGGAGGTGGGGGGGATCGTCGAGGCCGTGGGGGTGTGGAGGGGTCTGTCTGGCAGTAGGGAGTTGGGTCTGCGGCTGATTGTATCCAGCACACCCCTTAGCAGCTGCTTTCAGGTGGCTGCATTCAGCTGCGTTGGGGAACTTCACCGATCTGGAGATCATCCATCCCGAGGAGCTTTGCTGAGTGCACCTCGGAGGCACGTCGCGCTCTTTCAGGTGGGTACCCTGACAGCCGCATATGTGTAGAATATGCCGCTTTACATCAGGGTATTCTGGCCTCCTGAAAGAGCCTATTGTGTTAAATAGCCAATACTGTCCCTCAAAGCAATTCCATTCTCCCACTTCCCACGCATCTTTTTCGTACATGATGACCATCTGCCAAGCATCTAGACTTTGGATATGTTTTTGCCAAAGGTTAGCAAATATTTGAGTGGAAATTTTCCTTGGTTGTTTTTTGTGCACTCTTACAACTTCTGACTTGTAGGTCATCAGTTTGGGGACGATGATCTTCTCAATGTCGCAGATGACAATTATAAACCTGACAAGACCAATTCTAAAGGTAACAATTTTACTCTTCATTTAGTTACATCTGAATGATCTCTGTTAACTTAAACTTCTAAATGGTACCTTATTAATTGAGTACCAGTGGAATCTAATTTTAAAGTTATTCTGGTAGTGGGTAAAATGCTGTGGTTACAATATGCTCCGACATTTCTTGATTTGCGTGAAGTCTCCATTCCTGTAACATGTTTTTAAGTGAAATTTTGTAAATCAAACGTTTCCTGACATCGATGGTAATTTGGTATAAAACACGGATCTCCAAAGTGGTCGATGTCGATCCTGGTGGACGGTGGGACTATTTAAGGTGTCAATAAATGCCTGGGGGTTGAAAGGGGGTCAGTAAAAGCCAGAGGAGGAGGGGTCAATTGACCTATGGAAAATGGTGCCTGTGGCAAGGCTGGTCAACCTCTTGCGAGAGCTGGCAATTGTGGCTGCCATGTTGTATTTGGCTTCTGACTTTTAATAGGTTGAGAGCGAATGGGTGGGTGGACCTGGCATGAACCTTGTCACGTGTCACCTTCACATTTTCTTCCTCATTGCGCTCAAGCCAGCTGGCATTTCATGCACCACCGTCCCACTCCCCTCCCCCCCATCACGCGCCAGCTGGCATTTGCATGTCAGCTGGCGCATGGCCTATGGACCCCGGAACATTGCATTTAACAGGTAGGTGCTCTTTATGCCCCTTAATTTGCCCTTCATTTGGGGGTGTACGGCCTACACCCCAAATGGATGACAAATGAACATCCGGCTCAATGTGGGAGCAGACAGAGGACAGAAGGCTCCAAGGCCAGACTGTCCAGCCTAAAACCAGACATCCAGCCACCCTAGTTCCCCATGATTGTGTGGGTTTCCCCCAACCCTCCCCTCCCACATCCCAAAGATGTGCTGCCTAGTTGGTTGGGTGGCCCCTATAAATCGCCCCTAGTGAAGGTCAGTGGTGGAATTTTGGAGAAATTTGTGGGGGGGGGAGAACAAACAAGGCTTCTGCTTGAATGTGTTGTGACTTGCAGGGGGACCATTGGGCCCCCATGCTGAATGGCTGCTCCAAACCTTCTGGTGGTGTTCACCCATGATTGTTCCAAGTAGCTTTGTCGGATTATTATTCGCATTGATGTCTGTACTGTGGCAAATGCAAGCTGTGGAGATGAGAACTGCCCTGCATGTTTGGGCCTACAGCTTAACATTCCACAATGCATCCTCTTGAAACATTGTGGGTGCCCAGTCAGGGAGAAACTCAGCTGGTCAAACAGGACACTTAATGTAGCAAAGATAAGTCATCCAATGTTTTGGGCTTGAGCCCTTCATCAAGGTCTGATGCATCTTTGCTAATGTAAAGGACACTGTTTGACTAGCTGACGTTCTTCAACATTGTGTTTTTACTTCATCCACAGTGTCTATAGACTTTGGTGTTTTACTCCAGTCAGGGAGCTAACTGATATTGTGTTAATTAAAGTTTTAGTGGAATTGGGTGAAACCTCATGTCCATGTCTCTCACTAGACTGCTTTTTGTTTTTGTGTAGGTCGTTCAGCTGGGGGGAGTTCAGGAGGTACGTTTCAGTTTTGATTAACTCCTTGTAATTGATTGTGTAAACTCAGGGAGATAACTGATATTGTGTTAATTAACAAAGTTTTAGTGGAATTGGGTGAAACCTCATGTCCATGTCTCTCACTTGACTGCTTTTTCTTTTTGTGTAGGTCGTTCAGCTGGGGGGAGTTCAGGAGGTACGTTTCAGTTTTGATTAGCTCCTTGTAATTAATTGTGTAAACTCTCCTGCCCATTTATAGTCACTGGAATTGCAAACATTTCCTTCCTACCCCTTTTTCATTTGAACATAACTCGAGTAGGTGGATCATTCCACTGCTTCCATCAAACACGAGATCGGCATTGAATAAAACCTTGCCCCACCATAGCTGGGTTTGGGCATTGAACTTTACAAAAGACCCACTGACCTAGAAATGCAATTTACTGCATTGATTCCAGGCAATTAAGAAGAATTTGGTTAAGTACATGGATGAGAGAGGTATGATGGACTGGGTGCAGGTCAGTGGGACTAGACAGAAAAATGGTTCAGCATAGACTAGAAGGGATAATGGGGCCTGTTCCTTACTGTAATGTTCTATGGGTGCTTTTAGAGTTGTACAGGACAGTGATGGGCCTTTCAGACCACTTGTCCATGCTAACAAAGGAGCCTTGAGCTAGACTTATTTGCCAGCCTTTGACCCACATCCCTCCAAGCCTTTGCATGTCACTGTCTAGATGCTTACCTCAACTGCTTCCTCTAGCAACCTGTTCCATGTTCCCACCGGCCAATGTATGGGGGAGGTTGGGAAACCTGCACTTCTGATCACCTTCAAATCTTTCTCCTTTTCTTAGTTTTGTACTTCTTTACCTTTGGAGAAAGACTGCCCATCCACCTAATTAATACCCCTCATGATTTTATACACAAAATATATAACCATATAACAATTACAGCACAGAGACAGGCCATTTTGGCCCTTGTAGTCCACACCAAATGAAGTACTCTCCTCTAGTCCAACCTACCTGCACCCTGCCTATAACCCCTTGGTCATCTTTGCTCCAGAGAAAAAGTCCAAATTATCCTGTCCTATCTTTGTGACTCAAGCCACGAAGTCCCAGAAAACATGACGGTGCGGTTAGCACAATGCTGTTACAGTACTAGTGATCGGGACTGGGGTTTGAATGCTGTGCTGTCTGTAAGGAGTTTGTATGTCCTCCCCCTGGTTTCCTCTAGGGGCTATGGTTTCCTCCCACTTTCAAAATGTACCAGGGGTTGGAGATTAACTTTGGCGAAGTGGGCTGAAATGACCTGTTACCATGCTGTATTTAATTAAAACCCTGTGAATCTTTCCTGCATCCTTTCAAAATTATGGTTACCGGATCAGGACCTCGTATTCCAGGTGCATTCTTCTCTGTACGTGTGTTATTTGTCTGCATGCTTTGCACCGAGGACTGTTTCATCAGGTTGTACTTGTGCAATGTAATGACAAATAAACTTCATTTAATCAGTGCCATGTACAGCTGTAACATTGTGGCTCTTGCACTCAATGCCCTGTCTGAAGGTTTCTGCCCCATCTTGTCTGCGCTGACACTTTCAGGGAACTACCGGTATGTACTTGTGCCCTTGTGTGTGGGTATGTCTGACAGACAACACTGCCCAGGGCTTTGACATTCACTGTCCTTGTTTATCTTCCCACAATGCATGTGTTGCATTCGTCTCAGTTAAATGGTTGCATTTTTGGCCCACTTTCCCAATGGATCAAGATCCTGGAACCTTAATTCTCTTCGCTTTCCAGCAGAGAAGCAGTTTTACTCTTGTCTGCAAAACTTATGCCACCCATACTCTCATCCAAATCATTAATACAAGAGAGAAAGGACAGGGAACCATACTACTGATCCCTGTGGCAAACCACTGGTCACAAAAGAGTGCCCAGATGAAAAATGAGTTGTTCCTTCAATCTGCGGGTGGTCAGGGTGGGGTAGTGTGAGAGGCCATGGACAGACGTGAGCTGAGGGTTGGTCGATCTCTGATAATACTCTCCTTTTTCTGGATCTCTCTCTCTCTCCATCTCAGGAGACAGACTCTTATTACAAACTCTCTTAACTCCCACAACTACCTGGACTACACGTCCTCATACCCTGTCCCCTGCAAGGACTCCATCCCCTTCTCTCAATTTCTCCGTCTGCTGCATCTGCTCCCAAGATGAGGTCTTCCAAAGCCTCTGAAATGTCTGCCTTCTTCCCCTCCATCATTATTAACTCAGTCCTCACCTGCATCTCCTCCATTCCCTGCTCATCTGCCCAAGCCCCCCCACCCACCCCCAGAAACAATAAACACAGAATCTCCCTTGATCTCACCTACCACCCCACCAACCTCCGTATCCAACACATTATCCACCGGAATTTCCAGCACTTACTCAGGACCCCACTACCAGACACATTTTTCCTTCCCCCCTCAGCCTTCTGTAGGAACTGCTCCCTCCATGACTCCCTTGTGCACTGTTCACTCCCAACCCATTGCCACCCCCTGCCCCCCACCCGGCACCTTCCACTTTGGTTGTAGGAGGTGTAATATCTGCGCCCACACCACCTCCCTCACCACAGTCGAGGTCCCAAACAGATCTTTCGGGTGAAGCAACACTTCACTTGTACCTTCAAAGAACTAATTTAGCCAACCATTTCTTCTGAGTCATACTCTCTTGTCTTGTCTGTCCATGGCCTTTCACACGACCCCACCCTGACCACCCGCAGACTGGAGGAACACACCTAATTTTACGTCTGGGCACTCTCCAACCTCAGGGCATGAACATTGAGTTCACTGCATTTCACTAATCAGCTTGCCTTTTTCCCCCTCTCTTCCCCCCCCTTAACTAGTTATTCCAGTTCCTACATCTTTCTCTCTTCACCTAGCTTAGACTCCACCCCCACCCCCCCTCCCCGTCCACCTATCAACTCCCACCGTTACCACTCCCCCTTTCCCCTTTTGTTCAGACATCTCTCATGTTCCTGCACACCTTGATGAAGGGCTCCAGCCCAAAAACATTGGCGATGTATCTTAAACTTTGTTTCATAAAGGCACTGTTTGACCTACAGCATTTGTGTGTTTTTTTTCACGTAACCCACCGGTGTCAACAGAATCCTGTGTTTTACTTTAAGTGAGTCACTGATTGAGTGTGATGGTGGAGCGGTAGCTGGTGGTACAATTCTTGTCACTTCTACCTCTTTGCTTGAGCTTGCTCTACCATTTAAGAGAATGAACCATGATCATATATTTCAGTGCATTATGGAATAACGTTCGTCCTACTCCCCTGCTTAATACAATATATGCTGTTGTATAGAACGACCCCATGTAAAGGAGGACCCTGGAATTTCCACCTGAAATGTTAGTTTTGAGCAATACCCTTTCTATAAGACGACACCACCCCCACCCAAAAAAAATCTGGCACTTACTGCTGACCAATGGATGTTGTTAAAAGCAAATCATAATATTTTAATAGCAAATGATCATTAAATTTTATTTGGGTATTTTAAAATAAACCACTGTCAGCTCCTGTAACAGGCCGCTTAAAGCCTGTACAGAGCCGATGGCAGTCGGACCAGGTGGATGGACCCCGTGGAGGAGCGCTGAGATGTTGCAAGTACCTCATGGGTCATACGTGGGCCTGCATCAAAGCTGGCAGTTGCGTTGCAACTTGATCATCAAGGCAAGAATTTTAGACCTTGCATATCGGATGACCAGGATTTGAAGGAGAAATTAAGTTTTGAAGATTGTCCTATGTACTGACCATAACCACACCAGCAGTGTGAGTATAAGACAGCTTTAATAAACTAATATGTACACTAAGAGGTCTTGTCTCTCTGCAAGACGAACCTGGAAGGCTAGACTGTAGCTCTGGACTGCTTTATAGACAAGGTCACTGGGATGACCCCTGGTGGTCTAGTGGTGTAATTGCATATCATCACATCCTATACGAAGGCATATGTGTTGGTTCTTTCCAAGTCCACTTAGTCCAGTGGTGGCCAACATTTTAATTTAGACATTCAGCACGGTAACAGGCCACTTCGGGCCATGAGTCCGTGCTACCCAATGAACCTACACCTCCCAGTATATACTCAAGGGCCTGTTCGCATGCTGTTTGTCGAAATTAAAAATTAAGGCTGGCCACCCCTGATTTAGTCCCATTCTTGCCTGACGTGGGTTAGATAAGGCAGGAAGGGACCAATCCAGCGAAAGTGGTGTTTATACTCCAATCTAACCTTCTCCCTTTATCCTCTCAATCTTCCAGTGTTGATCCGGACGGAGTGCTTCACTTTAAGGTTGTCAGTTTATTATTTGCATTGAAGTCTGTACTGTGGCAACTGCCAGCTGTGGAGTTGATTACTGCCCTGTATGTTTGGACCTACATCTTAGCATTCCACAATGCATCCCCTTGAAACATTTGAGTATGCCCAGTCAAGGAGATGACTGATATTATGTCATTGGGTCAATTCTCTTTGTGTGACTTACTGAACTGTGAAGGTTTTTTTTGTGCAGGTCATTCATCTGGAGGAAGTTCAGGAGGTATGTTTCTGTTTTGATTAACTCCTTGTAATTAATTGTGTAAACTGTCCTGCCCATGTTTCGTCACTGGAATTGCAAACATTTCTTTCCTACCCCAGATGGTGCAGGAGGCAAGGGATAAGATTTCTGGATCATTGGGATCTCTTCTGGGGAAGGTCGGACCTGTACAAAAGGGACGGACTCCACTTGAACAGGAGGGGGACCAATGTGCTGGCAAGCAGATTTGCTAGAGCTGTGGGGGAAGGTTTAAACTAGTTTGGCAGGGGGGTGGGGAATAGAGTGTGAGAGCAGAGTCAAGGGAGCATGGCCACCTAGATAAGAATAAAAACGATAACAAAGGTAGGATGGAGATTAGGGTAGAAGGTAGAAAAGAAAATGTATGTGAGGGCCATTCTCTGAATTGCATATATTTTAATGCAAGAAGCATAGTGAACAAGGTGGACGAGCTTAGAGCATGGACAGATACTTGGAGTCACGATATTGTGGCAGTTAGTGAGACCTGGCTACAAGAGGGGCAGGACTGGCAACTTAACGTTCCAGGATACATTTGTTTTAGATGTGATAGATCAGGGGGTAAAAAAGGGAGAGGAGTTGCTCTGCTTGTTAAGGAGGACATTACTGCCGTGAGGTGGCAGGATGGTCTGGAGGGATCGTCCAGTGAGGCTGTTTGGGTGGAATTAAGGGGTGAAGGAGACATGAGGGTGCTAATAGGGGTGTATTACAGACCACCAAATGGGTCAAGAAAACTAGAGGAACAAATGTGTAAAGAGATAACGTATATGTGTGAAAATCATAAGGTAGTGATCATGGGAGATTTTAACTGTCCTCACATTGATTGGGATACCCATACAGTTAGAGAGCTGGATGGGCTAGAGTTCGTTAAATGTGTTCAAGATTGTTTTCTGAATCAATTAGTAGAAGAACCGACTCGGGACAGTGTAATACTGGATCTCCTGTTGGGGAACGAGCTAGGTCAAGTATCAGACATTAATGTTGGAGATCCAATTGGGTCAAAGTTGAGGTTCTGGATTGGTGAGGAGCAAATTTCGAAGGAATAAGAAGGGATTTGGGGAGTATTGAGTGGGACAGGATATTTTCAGGTGAGGGTGTAAATGAGAAATGGAGGATATTCAAAAAATAAATTTTGAGGGTACAGAGTAGTTATGTCCCAATGAGGATCAAAGGAAAGGCTGGAAGTCATAGGGAGGCTTGATTTTCGAGGAATATTGGAAATTTGGTTAGGAGAAAGAGGGAGGTGTACAAGAGGTATAAAGAGCAGGGAGCTGACAATTTGAATGAGGACTACAAGGAGTGTAGAAGGAATCTTAAGAAAGAAATTAGAAAGGCCAAAAAAAGGCACGGAGAGGCTTTGGCAGACAGAGTAAAAATAAATCCAAAGGGTTTCTATAAGTACATTAAAAATAAAAGATTAGAGAGGGATAAAATTGGACCCCTTGTAGATAGCGAGGGTAGGCTGAGTGAGAAGTCAGAGGAAATGGGGGAAATTTTGAATGATTTCTTCGCCTCGGTATTCACTGGGGAAAAAAATATTGAACCAGTTGAGGTAAAGAAAAATAGTGGGGAGGTAATGAAGCATAAAAGGATAACCGAGGAGGTAGTGATGGCTGTGTTGAAAAAGATAAAGGTGGATAAATCTCCGGGACCAGACAAAATATTCCCAAGAACACTCAGGGAGGCTAGTGGACAGATAGTGGGGCCATTAACAGAGATATTTAGGATGTCACTGGCCACGGGGGTAGTGCCAAATGATTGGAGGGTGGCGCATGTGGTTCCGCTGTTTAAGAAAAGGTCTAAATGTAAACCTGGGAACTTTCGGCCCGTGAGTCTGACGTCTGTGGTGGGCAAGTTGATGGAAAGTGTTCTGAGGGATGGTATTTACAATTATTTGGAGGTACAGGGATTGCTAGGGAGTAATCAGCATGGTTTTGTCAGGGGTAGATCATGCTTGACAAACCTGATTGAGTTTTTTGAGGGGGTTACAAAAAAGGTTGATGAAGGGAAAGCTGTGGATGTTGTCTATTTAGACTTTAGTAAAGCTTTTGACAAAGTTCCCCACAGGAGGTTAGGAAAAAAGGTGGAGGCATTAGGTATAAATGAGGAGGTAGTGAAATGGATTCAGCAATGGTTGGATGGAAGGTGTCAGAGAGTAGTGGTAGAAAATTGTTTGTCCAATTGGAGGCCGGTGACGAGTGGAGTTCCTCAGGGATCGGTCCTGGGTCCACTATTGTTTGTTATATATATTAACGATCTGGAAGTAGGGGTGGAGAATTGGATAAGTAAGTTTGCGGATGATACAAAGATTGGTGGTGTTGTGGACAGTGAGGAAGATTACCGTAGATTAAAAGGTGATTTAGGAAGGCTGGAGGTGTGGGCTGAGAAATGGCTGATGGAATTTAATACAGATAAGTGTGAGGTGTTACATTTTGGAAAGGCAAATCTAAATAGGTCATATGCATTAAATGGTATGCTATTGAGATGTGCAGACCAACAAAGAGATTTAGGAGTTGTGGTAAATAGTACCCTCAAGGCTGATACTCAGGTAGATGGTGTGGTGAAGAAGGCATTTGGAATGTTGGCCTTCATAAATCGGAGTATTGAATTCAAGAGTAGGGAGGTTATGATGAAATTGTACAAGGCATTGGTGAGGCCAAATTTGGAGTACTGTGTACAGTTTTGGTCACCAAATTATAGGAAAGATATAAACAAAATAGAGAGAGTGCAGAGAAGGTTCACGAGAATGTCGACTGGATTTCAAGGTTTGAGTTGCAGGGAAAGGTTGTGCAGACTGGGGCTTTTTTCTCTGGAGCGTAGAAGATTGAGAGGGGACTTGATAGAGGTGTTTAAGATTTTAAAAGGGACAGACAGAGTAAACGTGGATAGGCTTTTTCAATTAAGAGTGGGGGAGATTCAAACTAGAGGGCATGGTTTAAGATTGAAGGGGGAAAATTATAAGGGGAACATGAGGGGAAATTTCTTTATGCAAGGGGTGGTGGGGATGTGGAATGAGCTTCCGACAGACGTGGTCAAGGCGGGATCATTGGTTACATTTAAGGAAAGACTAGATAGTTACATGGATAGGAGAGGACTGGAGGGGTATGGACCGGGTACTGGTCAGTGGAACTAGGAGGGTGGGGATTTGTTACGGCATGGACTAGTAGGGCCGAACTGGCCTGTTCTGTGCTGTAAGTGGTTATATGGTTATTTCATTTGAGCATTGTTCACTACTTCCATCAAATATGGGATCAAATTTGAATTAAACCTTGTTTTGCCCAAGTTGGTTCTGGGAAATGAACTCCAGGAAAGACCCACTGGCTTTGAAATGTAATTTACTGCATTGATTCCAGCGAATTGAGAAGAATTTGGACAGGTACACGGGTGGGAGAAGTATGGAGGACTGGGTGCAGATCAGTGGGACGAGGCAGAAAAATGGTTCAGACGAGAAGGGGCCTGTTTCTTGCTGTAAAGCTCTGTGGATGACTTTAGAGTTGTATAGGACAGTGTTGGGACTTTCAGACCAACTTGTCCATGCTAACCAAGGAGCCTTTGAACCACTTCCCTCAAAAGCTTTCCATGTATCTGTCCAAAAGCTTTTTAAGCATCTGTAATTGTACCTACCTTGGCCACTTCCTCTGGAAACCTGTTACATGCCCTATGTATGGGGGAGGTGGGGAAACCTTTAAATCTGTGACCTCTAGTTTTTGATTCCCTTACCCTTGGAGAAATCCACCTACCGTAAATATTTGAGTGTAATGTGAAAAGTTTTGTACCGAAATTCGAGCTCAAAGTTGGGGGGGGGGGGGTGGTCGCATTATACACGAGGTTATTATTTTAACAATTTTTTCTGCCAGGTTTAATGGTAATAGCAGCTGCCGACGTTGACGGCAGCGCGACTAGATTGGGGGAGGGGAGGGGGAAAGAGAAAGTGATGGCAGCACGAATCAGGTGGTCGAGGGGAAGAGAGACGCCAGTGCGACTTGGGCAGGCGAGGGAGGAAAGAGACAGCAGCGTGAAGCAGGCGGGTGAGGGGGAGAGAAGGCAGCGTGACTCGGGCGGGCGAGGGGGGAGAGAGACGCCAGTGCAACTTGGGCGGGCGAAGGGGGAGAGTCGCCAGCGTGACTCAAGTGGTCTAGGGGGAAGAGAGATCCCAGCACAATTTGGGCGGGTGAAGGGGAGAGGCACCAGCGCGAATTGGGCGGGCAGGGGCGAGGGGTGGGGGGGTCATATTATTCACGGGGGTAAAATTTTGCTCCCTATTTCCCCTCCAAAATGGTGGGGGGGGGGTTTGAATTATACACAAATATTTACAGGAATTAATGCCCCTCATGACTGCACACAAAATAACCCTTTGGTCATCTTCGCTCCAGAGGGGAAAAAAAAATCCCAGTTATTCTGTCTTTGTAACTCAAGGTTCGGAGTCCTAGGAAACATCCAGTTCAGTTGTATGAATGATGACAGAAGCGCACACAATGTTCTGGGTTGTCTTCTCAATGCCTTGGATGGCTGTAACATCACGCATCTTGCACTGCATGCTCTGTCTGAAGGAGAGTGTGCCATTCACTTGCTTCCCCACCTTGTCTCTGCTGCCAATGTTGGGCAACAACGTACTCGTGCCTCTGATCGACGGAGCTGCCCAGGCCCTCGGGTTTAGCTTCCCACAATGAGTCACGTTGCATTTGTCTTGACTAAATTGAATTCTGCCATTTCTTTTCCCATTTTCCCAGTTCAGCAACATCCTGGAACCTTAATTAATTTCTGTCACTGTCCATCCCAGAACCAGTTATGGTATTGCCTGCAAAACCTGCCATGCCACCTCATCCCATTCACATTCAAATCATTAATATAATGGACATACAGCAGGGGACCCCATACTGATCCCTGTGGCAAACCTCATCCCATTCTCATCCAAATCATTAATACAGTGGACACACAACAGGGGACCCCATACTGATCCCTACGGCAAACCTCATCCAAATCATTAATATAGTGGACACACAACAGGGGACCCCATACTGATCCCTACGGCAAACCACTGGTCACAAGCCTCCATCCTCAAAAATGTCTCTCCACCTCATTCCTATCCAGTTTTGGCCAGATCTGCTGGATCCCCTGTGGACCAGCCTCCCTTGTCAAAGGTCTTGATGAAGTCCATGGGGAAGACATCTTCGACCCTGCCCTCTTCAGTCCCCTTGGTCACCTCTTCAAACAAAAGCTCTCGTACAATCTCCCTGTGACCATATGGGTTTCCTCTGGCGCTCCCGTTTTCCTCCCCACATTCCAAAGGCTCATGGGGATAAAAAGATTAATTGGATGGGTGAGTGTATTTGGGTGGTGTGTGGAGGGCCCTATTCCCATGCTTGGTATTGAAATTAAATTTAACATTGCGTGTACAGTTATATGTGAACTTGCATTTGCTGCCACCTTGTGCTTGACATGTGCACTGCTCTACAGGAAATCATTTTGAGTCGAGAAATAATGTGAGTCGGGTTGTTTTTGAAGATTTAATTTTAGTTTGCCTTTTTCTAAGGTGGCGGGAGTGGTACCTTGACTGGTATCATTAGTGGCGTTCTGTTGTCCTTGGCAGGAGGGGTGACTAGCTACGTACTCTATCAAAAGAAGAAGTTGTGTTTTAAACTGAGAGGTAGGATCACAGGAACGTGGTGTTGTCCTTCCAATGCAAATTATTTTGTGGCATCTGCTTTGCCCTGAACCAACCACGTCCTAGTCAGCTGGTTGTATTCTGTTTTTATTACCAGGGAACTCTGGTGAGCAGAATATGAAGCAAGACGCTGCTCAAGGCCAGCAAGTGGACCCTCAGTGTGAGTATTGAGTTGTATGGTGGATTATCACAGGCTCCCATCCCACCCCCAGTTACACTCCCTTCTTATCCCCCTTTATGTCGGGCAGAAGATGCACATTGGTAAATGATGCCATTGCCCTGCACTCCTGACTTGCTATGATATGAGACTTTTTGTTTTATTAATGCACTACTTGCTGTACTTGTATATGGGTTCACTTTCCTGAATAGCGCGCAAACAAAGATGACTAGAGTCTCCCTCCCCCCCCCATTGACGTGTTCTACCAGGATCGTTATCTGAAGAGGGTGCGGAAAATAGTCGAGAACCCCGTCCACCCTGCACACAGCATCTTTCAGCTGCTCCCATGGGGGAGGAGATACAGGAGGATCAGAGCCAGCACCTCCAGGCTGAGGAACAGCTTCTTCCCACAGGCAGTGAGAATGCTGAATGACCAGAGGAACCGCTCACACTGACCATTCATGAAATGATATTTATTAACTGTTTTATTTGTATTCATGGGTACTTGTCCTGCATATATATTAGTGTGTTGTGTCTAGTTGTGAGTCTGCGTGTTTTTGCACAGAGGACATGAGAACATTGTTCGTCAGGTTGTACCTGTGCAATTAGATGACGATGAACTTTTTTTACAGATACATTGATATACTCGATAAAGGACGCAGACTCAAGATGTTAGTTACCCTTTACCTCCTGTGAATGCTGGGTGACCTGCTGAGTTTCTCCAGCTCATGCGTCTATTGCACTCGATCCCACCATCCACAGACTTTCTTCTTTTAACTCTGCTTTTTTCTGGTGTTACGGGCCAAGAGGACCCCAAAACCCAGCAGCAATAGAAATTCACCAAGACAAATGGTTACTGAAACAAGACTTATTTTTAAATTTTCTTTAAACATAAAAGCAGCATCAAACTTATTACTATTAACCTAACTTAATTCCCTTCTAATTCTAAGTGCGTGTATGCAATGTGTGTGCAAGTTCAGAAAAGTTACTTGATTCGCAGTTCAATCTCACTTCTCCAAGTTCACTGGGATCAGGCAATTCTTATATTGTGCACAGAATTTCACATTTATGAATTTCACCAGGCTTTGGTGCTTGAAAGGTAAATGGTTACCACTCAGGAAGGTTCTTGATGGCTTTCAGAGAGTGATTTGTTGCTTGTTGGACACAAACTTATTCCATTTGTTCAGCCACATCAGTGTCTTGCCGAAAAAACTTGCCCCATCAGGGTTTTCCAGATGATAACCTCTTTCTTTCAGGTCATCACAGAGTTCCTTTTCTGTTTCCCTTATCTCAGGTGAAACACCACACAGCCAGACATCTCCTTTGTATGGACCACAAGGGCTTTGAATAGGCTGAACTCAGACCTCGCATTCCTTCTTTCAAATGGGGTTTTTCCACAAGCTTGTCAGCTTGTCCTGTTCCAGTCCCAGCTGCTGCTGCTAGATTGTAGAACTGAATTCTCTCTCTCTCTCTCCCTCAGAGAAAACCCACATGACCCTGTTAGAACAGCAAACTGCATTCAGACAGTCTGCGGCACCGGACCCAATCTTTTGAGTCTGTTCATCTGTTGCTTTCCAAAACAATAATCCATTACTCTACAGAACGTCTAATTAACACCTACTTGTGAAGTCCTTCAGCAAAGCAGTTTTCATTGTCTTTACAAAAGCACTGGGAGCCTGGAGTGTCTGACTTGAGCAGAGCTCTGGCATTTTAAATGAGATCTGTGATGTGAAGTGTTTGTAACCTACACTTAAAAGAAAAACCCACAATTTATCTCCTTTAAAACATGTCTATATACAATATGAAATATAGCATAATCCGTCACAGCTGGTGACATCAAACAACTCGATTCACTGAGTTGAAGAATCCTGATCCATTCACATAAAGGTGTGGGGCACTCTGTCGTGGAGCCTCCATGTCGATGCAATCACGAAGATGGCTCGCCAGCGGCTATTCTTTGTGCGGTGTTTGATTCAGTACGTCACTGAAGACTCTCAAACGTTGACAGGTGCATCAGGAAGGGGATCCTGGGTGCATCACTGGTAAGGAGGTACCAACGCTCGAGACGAGAATCAATTCCAAAGGGTTGTTAACTTGGCCTGCAACATCGCAGGCAGCAGACTTCACTCCATTGAAGACATCTACAAGAATCCATGCCTAAAGGAAGCAGCCTCTATCCTCAAGGACCTACACCTCCCAGGCCATGCCCTCTTCCTGCTGCTATCATTGGAGAAAAAGTACAGGAGCCTGAAGACAAGCATTCAGCACCACAAGGACAGCTTCTTCCCCACTGCCATCAGATTCCTGAATGGACAATGAACCACAGATACAGCCTTTCTTTGACTTTTTCTTGCACTATTTCATTTTGTACGGTGACTTGTATACCTTTTTGCATTGTGATGTTACTGTAAAAACAACGAATTTCGTCACATGTTCATGACGATAAATTCTGACTCCTAATTCACTTCTGGTCTGATTGAAATTTCTGATTGACCTTTCAACGCATATTATTCTGTGGCATCTGCTTTGCCCTGAACCAACCATACCCTAGTCAGGTGTGTCTCTTGCAGCTTTATATGCCCGTGACAACCACATGATCGCTTGTTTAACAATTTTGGAACAGTTAGCATAGCTGTTAGTGCAACACTGTTATAGCATTAGCGACTGGGGTTCGAATCCAGCCCTGTCTGTACATTCTCCTTAGGTCTTGAATGGATTTCCTCTGGGTGGGGGGGGGGGTCCGGTTTCCTCCCGCCAATCAAAATGAACCAGGATTGTTGGTCAATTGGTCATTGTGAGCGAGGAGACAGGTTTGGTAGGTCTCAAAGGCAAGGACTCTAGATACAGTTTTGGTAGTAAAAGATTTTATTTATAGAAGGCAAAATGTGAGAGAATGGCAATAGATCTCTCTCTCCTTCACACACATTTAAGATGAGTTAACTTTTGAGGTGAGTAAGAAATGTTCTGTTATTAATAGTTCGATTTAAAGACTATTATTTTGAATTTATCACTGTCTGGTGAATTTTCTATTGCTGTTTCTTTGTTAGTACTAATAAGGTTTGTTAGTTCATAACACCAATGAGTACAGGCTAAGTGCTGTAAAACTCTTCTCGAATGATAACCCTTGCTTCTGGATCTGTACAAAATCAAGACTGTTATTCTATTTCAGCTTTTTTATACATTTGCACTTCCTCTGTTAATCTATGGCTGCAGCTCTTCTGCTAGATGCAAGATTTCATTTTCTAAAATCCTTGCTTTCAAGTTACTACAGGTACACAATCCTTTATCTGGACATCTAAAATCCGGAAAGCTCCAAAATCTGGCAAGTGGGGAGAGAGACTGGGAGTACGAGTCGGGCGGGCAAGAGCGAGAGACCGGCAGGGCGAGGCGGGTGAGGGCGGAGGGAGGCGACTGCGCGACTGGAAGAGGGTGGGGGCGGATACGGCAGCACGATTCGGGTGGGCTTGATTCTGGCTTTCCAAAATCCGAAATTTGGAACACACTGTCCCCCCCCCCCCCAAGGGTTCCGGATAAAGTATTGTGTACCTGTACTATCATCTGTCGCTGTCAGAATTTTCCAGAGTATTTGTTTTCAAGTTTTTGTCATCCGATTACACAAGTGCACCCCGACAAAACAGCATTCTCCGGTCCACCCACCCCCACCCACCCCCACCCACCCCCACCCACCCCCACCCACCCCCACCCACCCCCACCCACCCCCACCCACACAGTGAATACAAAGAACAATATTAACAATATTTATTTGATTTTGTATGAGAGTCTCGAATAGTTAGCAGTGAGCAATTCTTTGTCAACAGTTCCTTTGGTCGTTCAGGATTCTTACTGCCCACGAGAAGAAGCTGTTTCTAGGCCTGGTGGTTCTGCCTCTGGTGCTCCTGTATCTCTTTTCGACAGGAGTAGCTGAAAGACACTGTGTGCAGGGTGGTAGGGATCCTCAATGATTTTACGCGCCATCTTCAGACGACTCTCCCAGTGGATGGGCAGCATGGTTTGCATTAGTGGTTTACACAACGCTGATACAGCACCACTGCGGTGTCTGGAAGGAATTTGTACGTTCTCCCTGTCTGCATGGGATTTTCCCGGGGGCTCAGGCCCTTCAAAACTTACCAGGGGTGTAGGTCAATTAGGTAGAATTGGCCAAAAGGGCCTGTAACCATGATGCATGTCTAAATTTTTCATTAAAAAATGTAAAGATTAACAATCTTGGTTCTTTCTTGTGATGTCATTTCCTCATGAACAAACTATTGCCAGGAAATCACTTCATTAATTGCCTGTGGGGTGATTTTCCTTGTTTAAGGCCAACTGCAATTAGTGCCCAAACTCTTTCACTCCAGTGTATGCCCTCCCTATTGCTCGTGCTCTCTTCCATCTCTCCCGCTCTTACCTACTTGGTCATCTGGACCTGGAAGTGTGACTCCATCCTCATCTGATCTCAACTCCAACTCGAGTAGTTTTCTCTGCAAATTCAGAAAGATGATGTTTTATCACTGCAATCAAACCATTGATGGAGATTGTAACTAGCTGGAACCCAAACCCTGTAATACCCTATAGTCAGATAATCCATTTGTTCCCACTCTTTACTTTCTGCCCATAAATCTATTCTCAATTGCTACTTCCATCAAGATGCAGTGATAGTTAATTCGCAAGCAGACCATTTGGACATCTCATGCACAATCCAACAAGTCAAGGACAGAACTCCAGAGTGACAGGCATTGTGAGGCTCTTTCAGGAGTCTGATGGCGAGTGATCTCACACTTGTGCATCTTGATCAGTACCTCACTTTCATGTGGCTTCCTGTGCTGGTGACTGCCCTCCAGAAGTGAAGCACCGAAGTCTGTTGCAGATGCTGTGAGTGTAGTAAAAATTGCAGAACTCGGCTGGTCTCGTAGTGGCCAGAGGAGGTAAAGATACATTACCGACGCTCCGGGCCTGACCCCTTCCTGCAGCATTTCTGTGTTTTTACTATAGCCTTCCAGGCATCCAATTGCACTACATTCAGTGATTTCCTCTGATAGTTACATCATTCGATGATAAGTCGAACATTATTTTTCCTTTTTCCCCTTAATGTTACTAATGGAATAAGAAATGAATATATGGCAAGCCCTCCATGTACGGTTCCTAAATTTGTTCAAATAATGTGACTTTATTTTTTAAATTATATGTTATTACATGGAACACAACAGAGGGCCTACCCCGTGAACCTCCACCCCCTAAAATGATAAAATGAGAAGATGAAATGAACTGTCCCAGTGTGCAAAAGTAGATGACACAATTTTCTTGTTTATTTTCATTGTGTGATGACATTGTTTAATGGTTTTATTGTATATGTTGAACGTTTAATGGGTTTGGAGGGGGGTGGGAAGGAGGGAGGGAGGGAAGGGAGGGGGGAAAAAGTGGAGAAAATTGCCACTCTGTATATTCAAAAGGGAAATGTTTGTGTGTATCTTGATATGGTTCATAGCGTGAAAAATTAAAAAAAAGAAATGAATATTTGGTACACGATAAATCTCACATACCGCACTTAACAGTTTGATGTTCTGACTGACAAGATTTTCAGATGGTAGGAAGCTTGAATCAGATGCTCACCCCATGTACTTGATATGAACACGTTAATTAGTTTGTTTTTGTGTTCTTCAGCTTACAATACTCTTCTGCAGTCTCAGCCTGCTTAACAGTAACTAGAAGATCATGGAGGGGCAAAGGTATCTGAAAGCAAATGGCTGTGGTCCAACCAGATGTTTGATGTTCTTCAGATTTATCCCCTGCACGTTCGCTTGTCTTTCTGCTTCAGATTTTTAATGATTTAAATGTTTT
This sequence comes from Narcine bancroftii, assembly GCF_036971445.1. Lineage (NCBI taxonomy): Eukaryota > Metazoa > Chordata > Chondrichthyes > Torpediniformes > Narcinidae > Narcine > Narcine bancroftii. Next base: position 202,429,574 of record NC_091475.1, read on the forward strand.
TAGAAACAGCCCTGATTATTTGGAATGTAAATTTACTTTCATATCTTGCTTTTAAAAGTTTTGGTGAAATATTGTCCCAGAACAGCTGCTTTTTATACAGTAAAACAATTATGAGCACATCTATTTTCTCTAAATGAATTGAAATACTTGTTCTGTTTATGTTAAATTTTGAACTTTGTTATTTAGGCAGGGGAAGTTGAGGCTTAGCAATGTTTACAAAACATTTATTGGATGGCATTAGAGCAGTGGTTTTCAAACCTTTTTCTTTCCACTCACATCCCACCTTAAGTAGTCTCTATGCCACAGGTGCTCTGTGATTAGTAAGGGATTGCTTAAAGTGGGATGTGGGTGGGAAGAAAATGTTTGAAAACCACTGTTTTAATTGTAGCTCATTGACTTGTTATGTCCATGGTTTCATGACTCCAAAGGAAATGGGCCAAGGACAATTGTTCTCAAGCAAAATACTTCAGTAACAATTGGGTCCAGGGCAGTGATTCTCAACCTTTTATCCCAATCGTGAATACCATCGGTGCTCTGTGATTACTAAGGGTTTAGGAAGGGAAGGCTGAGAACCACTGATCTAGACCCAATTGTTACTGAGATATTTTCCATGCGAACAATTGTCGTTGGCCCATTTCCTTTAGAGTTATGAAACCGTGCACATAACGAGTCAATTCGGTATGAATAAAACAGTGGCTTTCAAATGTTTTATTTCAGTCCCTTACTAATCACAGAGCACTTATGGCATAGGGATTACTTGAGTGAGTGAGTGGAAAAAAACGTTTGAAAACCACTGCTTTAGAGGGATTATGGGGTTAACGCAGGCAGGTGGGACTGGTGTGGGTGGGGCGTTTTGGTCAGCTGTGGCAGGTTGGGTCGAAGGACCTGTGTTCACACTATTTGACCCTGAAGAATATTATGAAGCAAATTAATAAAGACGATGGAAAGGCTTGGAGTTCATAATCCTGGGGTAGTTTTAGTGATGAGTAGTTTACAAGTTTTTTAAAAAAAAAACTTGATCATTCTGAAGTGACATGCCAAAACGTTTATTAAAAAGGGGAGAAATCTTATCTCTTGTATATAATTCAAATGCGATGTGCCGTTCTGGTGGCCTAGCTATTAGCAAGAAAATGATTTGACGAGAGGGTGCTTGGAGGGATTCACAAGGATGTTGCAAGAAAAAGGGGGTTATTATTTGTGAGATGGTGACAAATTGAATTGTTGTGGAGAAACTCCGCAGTCAAACCGTGTACTTTAAATAGCAAAGGTAAAGAAGCGTAACTAACAAGTTGGGCTTGAGCCCTGCATCAGGTTATGAGAAATGTTGCCGGGCATCCGGACGGATTGTTATGTAGTGGGTTTCCACAGGTCAGCATGACATTGTGGGCTGTAAGACCTGTATTCTGCTGTAATGTCTGATGATGTTGCCAGTACTGGAATGCTTCAGTTGAAAGTGGAGACTTAATAGCTTCGAGAACATAAGACCCTGCAGATGCTGGAACACTGAGCCAAAACATTGTCCACTGGAGGAATTCATCAAGTCAGGAAAGAACATTCACTGTTTCCTCTAACTGAGTTGTGCCAGCTGATTTATTTTTAATTTTGCTGGATAATCTGGGCCTTTTTTTTTTTGCTCCTTAGAGAAGTGGAGGCTGAGGGGTGATGTTTGTAGAAGTGCACAAGATTGTGAGAGGTGTGGATAAGGTGGATGGTCACTATCTACTTGCCAGAATCAGGGGTCTCTAAAAGTTGAGGACAAAGGCTCAAGGTGAGTGGGGAGAGAATTAAGTGGGATTTTCCCCCTCTTCCCCCCCCCACTCCACAGACACACACACACACACACACACAGGGTGAAGGTGAGATGCCACGAGCTGCCATAGGAAGTGATAGAGGAAGGTACAATTGCCACATATAGACATGGAGGATATTGGGCTAAGTACAGGCAAATGGGGTTGGCTCAGGTGAACAATTTAGTGAGCATGAATGTTGGGGCTGAAAGGCCTGTTTTCGTGCTCCTCAAGCACACAAAACAGTTTTGCTGTCCTCAGTGGAACTGAATTTCGGAAGCTTCCTTCAGTGTGTGTATGTTGTGTTGTATATTTATCAGATACAACAGAACTGGTTTCTTCTCTGTATACTTATTCAAAAATTTAGTGTGTTGTGCATTTGCCTTTTCAGTAATTGAATGTAAATGTGTTTGATTCTTAATAAAGGAATAATTTTGACCACTCTGTTGACTGCCCTTGTAATTTGGTGGTGGGAGAAGGTGCAGTGTTTGGGTTCGGGGTGGGGGGTGGCACGTGATGGGGATAGCTAAGGGCCTCCAGGTTCATTCCTTTGGGAGGAATGGCGTAATTCATGGGTATACACTATTTTAAGTTTTTTGTCCTGGCCCATAAGCCCATAAAACAAAATTTAAATTTCAGCCAAAATTCAGAAGGTAGGCCCATGATTTGTTTTTTTTTTGTTGTTGTGAAGCATCTCAGTAAAATTAATATTGCATAGTGCCAGTGGGCTCAAATGCCGAGTTGGTAACAAGAAATATTTCCACTTGGCATGTAATAACTTTGGGTGGGGAGAGCGAGAAATGCTTTCCAGATCATAAAAGATAATGGATACTCAGAATAATGTCTGTCTGGCTCAATGTTGAATGTTGAGCTTTGGCGCATCTCGGGGCTGTGTGGTCGGCCCACTGCTGTTCACACTGGTGCCCCATGGCTGCCTCACCAGATCCAGCTCCAATAGAGTCATCGAGTTCTGCAGATGACACAACAGAGTTTGGCCTCATCAGCAACAAAGATGAGTTGTACTACTGAGAAGAGGTGGAAAACCTCATGATTATGTTGAGAGAATACAACCTAGTCTCAATGAGGACAAGACAAAGGAGATGATCGTGGACTTCAGGAGGACCAGGAAAAACCACCCTGCACTACACATTAATAACTGGTGGAGAGAGTAGAGAGCATCAAATTCCTTGGACTCCACTTAACTCGTGACCTGTCCAGGACATGCAACATCTCCTCACTTCTCAGGAAGGCACTACCGCGACTGCACTTCCTGATGAGACTGAGGCAGGCCAGGCTACCAGCTAACATCTTGTCAACGTTCTACAAGAACTCTGTCGAGAATGCCCTGGTTGGCTGTTCCCAAACTTTTTCGGGATGCCACCCCCTTGGCTACCAGGCCACATCCCTAGTGCCCCCCCTCCCCAATGAACACACATCTCTTTCTTGATGTTAGGTCTACCACAAATTTCAAACAGCATCTAATCTAACACTATATACAGCTTATGTATTTCACAAATAGAACTTTTTGTAAACCAGTTTATTTAGCAATTTGAAAGGGTAAATTTACACCTCTGCTGTAACTATATTGTCTTTAGCCCATTGAGTGGCTGATGGGCAGGTGGCCGGGGCAAGGATCAACCATTGGATACTGGATAGGCGAGTGGCTGGGGTGAGAATCCATGATCAGGCCATCTGAAGCTTGTTGGGCAGGTGGTCGGGGCGAGGATCAGCCGTCAGGTGCTGGATAGACAGGTGGGTGGGGCAAGGACTCGCGATTGGGCCATTGTGAGTTTGATGGGCGGGGATCCACGATCAGGCTGCCTGGTGCTCGATGGGCAGACAGCCGGGATGAGGATCAGCCGCCAGGAGCTTGATGGGCATGTGACCAGGGCAAGGTTTTAGCTGTCAGGTACTGGATGACCGGGAGGTTGGGGGGAAGGATCAGCCCTCAGGAGCTTGATGAGCAGGCGGTCAGGGTGAGATCCGCCATCAGGGACAAAACTGGGGGGGAGATGGGGTCAGTTTATTTGTACATAAAAATTTAAATGTACATTACAAACTGAAGATAATTTGAAATTCTTACACACCTGGAACCTTGACCCTTGCAGACATGAAAGTGGCATGTGTCCTGTCCAGAGTTCGTCATCAAGACACAAACATTCACCGCCTTTTCTTTCTTCACTGCTCCTTGGATCTTTCCACTGCCCCCGGGGCACAACAGTCGACGAACATCTCTGGTCAGATCTCGGTCAGGGAAGTTTATAATTTTCTCCAACTGTACCTCACCCCACAAAAATTACACCAATATTTACCTGAATTATCAGAGATGTGTTTTAGGTGTGGTATAGATGTTGGCTCCTTTTTACATTCTACTGAGCTTTGCACAAAGGTGAGGCCCTTCTGGCAGGAGCTCTGTGACACCCTAACTCAGATCTCTGGAGTCGCCTTCCCAGTTGACTCAGCTTTGTCTTGATCACTAACTCATTCTCAAATTAAATTCACATGAAGTGCATAGCGGTAACATGGAGGTCTGACTCCCATCTACTCATGGACGGGTGGTCTCCAGAGATGAATAGCTGCATCCCACTTGAAAAGGTCACATACAATATCTCAGGAAGGGATCTAACACCTTACTAAAATTCTGGCTGCCTTATTCAGAGCCTATAGGTATCCCTCACTGGCACAATGTGGGGTTACGATCACTACTGGCTGGCCAGATTTTAACACTGTGGTATTATATGTTTTACTGAACACACTGACAATGGGATTTTTATTTATTTATTTCTTTTTCTTCTTTCTCTGTTTAATAGGATTTGGATAGGGGGGAGGGGTTTCTCTCAATGTTTTATATTTGGTGTGATTGCTAAATGTATTTAAAATAATAAATAAAATGACAAAAACAAGAAGCCCACCACCCAAAACTGAGCATCTTTCAGCTATTCCCATCAGGAAAGAGTTACAAGTGTATCAGAGCTACCAGGCTAAGGAACAGCTTCTTGCCCTGGGCAGTGAGAATGCTGGTCAACTGAATGAACTTGTTCATACTAATGCTCCAAGACTACTATTTATTAAACAATATTTATTGATTTTTATAGCTGTATATTTTTCTGTGTGCTGTCTGGTTGTGTGTTTGCATGTTTTTGCACTGAGGATCGCAGAATGTACTTTTGTTAGGTTGTACTTGTATAATCAGATGATGATAAACTTGAATAAAGATGACTGTTTCTGTTCCAATTCTGGTGATGTGCCAAGCCAATGAGGGAAAATGGCACTGGCCGTGTTGGCTCGTGATCCAGCCGTAGTTTAGGAAGTTGGGATGATTCTTGGGTCGATGGCCAGTGGTGAAATAGTCAATAGGCACAGACTTCAGCTTTTCAGCCCAATTTGTCCAAGATGGTCCCATTTGCCTGCTTTTGACCCATATCCCTCTCACCATGCTACCTCAACTTTCTCCCTTTTAGGTGGGCAAACTGAATCTTATCAGAAGATAAAGGCCTTTTTTTTAATAAAAGGGTCATGGCAGCAGATGAAACAGTTTGAATGATGTGGATTTGTCCCATGATCCCCTCTGGAGAAGGCCATTTATTATGTAAATATCCTTTAGGATACTTGTTCCATTTTCCTTTTGAAGGGTTGTATTCATTTATTTACCATTTGGTGGTTTTCTTGCAATACAAATAGAGTTTGGTCATTTTGTTTGTCATTATTGTATGTTCCTCCACAGATGCTGCCTGACTTCCTGATTGTGACATTTCCAATGTATTCTGTTCTTATTCCAGATTCTTAAAACCATAAGACATAGAAGCAAAAGTACGCCTTGTGCCTCGTCAAGTCTGCCTACATCATTCCATCATGAGCTGATCCATTCTCCTACTCAGCCCTACACCCCCTTATCCTTTGACACCACGACTATTCAGTTATATCTCAATCTCTGCCTTCCACACAGCCAGTGACATGCCCTCCTCACGTGTTCCTGGTAGCAAATTCCAGAGGTTCACTACTCTCTGCCTAAGAAATTCCTCTGCATCTTTGTTTTGAATGGGTGCCCTTCAATCCTGAATTTGTGTCCTCTTGTCCTAGATGCCCCTACCATGGGAAATAATATTGCCACGTTTACTCTGTCCAGGCATTTCATCATTCCAATTGCTTCTATGAAGTCCCTCTTCATTCTTCTGAACTCCAAAGAGTACAGCCCAAGAGCTGTCAAATGTTCCTCATTTGCCAATCCCTTTATTCCATTTAACCATTTACGGAGTGGAAAAAGGCCATGTCGGCCTTTCGAGTCCGCACCCATTCACTAGAACAACTCCACTAGCTCAAACGTCCCGCTCACCGCCAATAATCCTTCAACCCCCTCACCTCCATGTACACATCCAACCTTCTCTTAAATGACAGAAGGGACCCTGACGCAACTATCTCATTCAGAAGTTCATTCCATTCTGCAACCACTCACTGAGTGAAAAAGCCACCTCTAATATTTCTCCAAAAGTGTTGCCCCCTTACCCTTGTGAGAGATGAGAAAAACTGATATTGCAATATGAACATGAAGAAAATAAAATAGATACATAAGTAAATGAATGAAGCCAATACAACCAACATGAGACATGGATATTAGAAGGCAGGAAGCTGACACTGTCTGAGTAAGATAAGAATCTCCTAGCCCTTCAGAAAGAAGCAGCAAGTTCACTGAATGAAGGAGATAAGGACAGACAATTGAGAATAGAAGTAGAGTTAGTCTGAACGAGATAAGGGTCGCCAAGCCCCAGGTAGAATTAGCAAGGCTTGCATAAATAATTAGAAAACCTTAGACAGTATTAGCAAGTTATACATATATAATTAGTAAGCCATTTTTCAAGTTATGCATATTTAACTAGTAAACCCTAGACAAGATTAACGAACCCTGCATATGAAGGGACTGTAGCCCTGAGAGTCGGAAAGGTGTGAATGGGGACAAGGGCAAGGTTGTGAATAAGGACAATGGGAATAATGGCATGAGAAGACACCGACAGGATACCCCCTGGTCCTCCAAGTATACTGAAACTGCACGTAGGCAGGAAGGATTGCCTATGCCAAACCCATCCAGGGGGCAGAAGAATGTAAGGGGGAGGGTATTCTGATACTGAAATTTACTGTATAAAAGTTGGGTGAGCCCCAGTGTGTGTGTGTATTCCCAGGGTAAGGGGAAGCACCCAACTTTGCATTGTTGTTGTAATAAATGTTCTTTGTTCTCAATTTTTGTCTCGAGCAATTTCTTTAAAGATACTTCTGTTTCTAACACCCTTAACTCATGGCCTCTTGTTCCAATCTCCCCTGCCCTCAGGGGAAAGACTCTGTTTATGTCTAGTCTATCTATTCCTTTCATAATTTTAAATACCTCTATCAAATCCCTCTCAGTCGTCCACGTTCCAATGAATAAAGTCCCAGTCTCCTTAATCTCTCCCTGTAATCCAGATGCTGTAAGCCAGGCAACATCCTTGTAAATCTTCTCTGCACCCTCTCCACCTTATTTATATCATTTCTATAATTTGGAGACCAGAACTAAGCACTGTACTCCAAACCTGGCCTCACCAATGCCTTAAACAGCTGCAGCATCACTTCCCACCTCCTATACTCTATACTATGATTTATGAAGGCCAGCATACCACATGCCTTCTCAACCACCCTGTCTACATGGGAATCCACCTTCAGTGAACTCTGTACCATAACCCCCAGGTTCCTCTGCTTGTCTCCCCTTAACTGTATATCCTATTCTGAATATCTTTACCGAAATGCAACACCTCACACTTGTCTACATTGAATTCCATCTGCCATCTTTCAGCCCACTCTTCCAAATAAACCAAATCCTTCTGTAATCCAAGAAAATCTACCTCACTATCCACCACTCCCCCTATTTTCGTATCATCCACATATTTTCTTACCCAGTTAACCACACCCTCCTCTAAATCATTAATATAAATGATAAACAACAAGGGACCCAGCACTGATCCCTGAGGCACCCCGCTTGTCACAGACTTCTAACCTGACAGACAGTTGTCCACCACGACTCTCTGCTGTCTATCTTCCAGCCACCTCTGAACCCATACCACAATCTCTCTACTAATTCCAAGTGACTGAACCTTCCTTATTAACCTTCCATGCGGAACCTTATCAAAAGCCAAATAGATCACATCCACTGCTCTACCTTCATCCACATTTTCTGTCACTTCCTCAAAAAACTCAACAAGGTTCGTCAAACATGACTTTCCTTTTACAAACCCATGCTGGGTGCCCCGAATCAATCCCTGCCCATCCAGATATGCGTATATACTATCTCGTAGAATACCCTCCATAACCTTCCCCACCACCGAAGTCAGGAATCAATTTAATGTGAATCTTCGCTGAACCCTCTCCAATGTCAGCACATCCTTTATAAGGAGCCCGAAACTCTACCCCGTACTCCAAGTGAGACCTCGTGAAATGCACGACTTTTGCAGCATTGTGTTGCTAAGCTTGGTTCCTTTTCTGGATCTATCCAGTATTTCTCTCTGGGATCCCATCAGAATGCAAACATATCCACACACAGATTATCTCCAGGGCAAAGTGATGAATGTGAAGGATTTTCATAAGGGTCCAACGGCAGCACAAAATTCTCGCTTGCAGCAGGCCAAACAGTTACTTCAAAGAAGAAGAAAAAAAACGATATTGGAGTCAAAAGAAATTTGGTCAATAACAACTTGTTTTTGGATTCTGCCCTTTGAATCTGCTACCATCCAGGAGAAGGTACAGAAAACTGAAGACAAGCGCTCAACATTACAGAAATAGCATCGTCCCCTCCGCCATCAGATTTCTGAACTGACAACCTACCTCACTTCGTCCTTTTTTGCACTCGTTAGTTACTTTTTTTTTAAAAATCTTGTATTTATGGAATTGCAGTTTATAGTAATTTTGCACCTTGTTCTGCACAGTACTGCTGCCACACAAAAAAAAAAGTTTCATATGTTTGTGACAATAAACCTCGGTTTATTACTCGGTTTCCTACTACTGAAGTTCACTGTACTTTGGAAATGCCTTAAAAACACCTTTAAATGTTTCAATCATCCCCTTGGAATAAAAGCTTTTTTTCTCTGTTGAGCGTCTTGCTTTCCAGACACAGTCGCTGACTGAAGCCTCTAAAGTGGCTTCCATTCATCCATGAGAGTCTAATCTCCAATGAGCACCACCTAACGTGTGAACTCGGTGAAGCAGTGGCTTGGGCTGTATCCACGGAGAGAAAAGGTCAAAAAGTTTGGGTCAGCTGGGACCTAACTTGTTCCCACTTCCACGAAGATTTGTGACATCTGTAAGGTAAAACATCATGAGATGGGAATGTGTAGGGAGTTACCCTGTACAGGGCAGTAACAAGAAGGGGAGGTGTCCTTGTACTCCTGTTAGGTAAAACATCATGAGATGGGACCGGAGAAGGAGTCACCCAGTACTAAGGAGTAACAGAATGCATCCTTGTACTTACAAGATAAGAGAGACATTGATGGATTGAGAGGCAGGAAGCTAGCAGGGAAAGGATAGCAACAGTTTTAGTCATTGGACAAGTAATGATATGATGATGTTCTAAGCATGTATCCAAGGGTATAAAAAATCACCATTTTGCTGATAACGGCAGAATGCATTCTCCGACTAACTTTGTTAGTCGCAAGTGTTACAATCCGGTAATAAAGAACAAAGAACCCTGATTTCGACTCAGCCTGGTGTTTGTCTCACTCATTCATGAACAATGCAGACCTAACACATCCCAATTCTGAAGCATGAGCTGACATCACAATCATCTCTCGGTGAGCCACTGCATTTGTGACCTGTATTTTTAACATGTTTAAATTGTATCCAACGGACTCCTTTACTTTTGAGCTCATCCACCACCAGATGTACAAAGAGTCCATTTATTAGGCGAGATCTTCAGAGGAGATCAAATTGCTGGAATATCATCTTAACTTCTTTTGCAAAAGGCAACTTCACACTCATCTCTCAAACTTTGTTGGAATGTCTTAATTCTTCCATTACCATAGCAATGGAACCAACTGCATAGTTTTAAATAATAACTACATTTGGCATGCTCTTATATGCTTTGATGTGATCATGAATCCTGGTGTCACATCCAGTGCAGTAATAATGCCCTAAATAAGCTGTGGTTTATAAACTTTAAAAAAAAAAGCACTTGGATTTCTTTTACATCATAAAGGAGCCTCAAAGCTCATATACACACATTCAAGGAGATCACCACAAACTGCAAAGTTTCCATTTTAAGAAAGGTTGGAGGTCCAAATGTTGATGATGTCATTCAGGCAGCCTGATGGGCAGAGGGCATGCGAGGCCGAGACGAAGAGCATTTCGTTTCCAGTTGAAAGGACTGCATGATGAGTAAGTAGTTTCTTTTGATTAGGAATGCTGATATTAATAGAGGAATTACCTGGAATACCTTTCCGGGATGGTGGGGGGAGGGGGGGGGAGGCTGAAACATTAGGGGCATTTAAGAGACTCTTAGACAGGCACATGGATGGAAGAAAAATAGAGGTTGCGGTGTAGGGAGCGTTTAGTACTTTTTTAAAGGACATCGAGGGCTGAAGGGCCTGCCTTGTGCTGTAGAGTTCTATGTTCGTACTTCGGCAGCTAAATATTATCCGTACTGGGAATAAAACCCAGCAGCATCGGTGGAGAGAGAAAGTTATCCTTTTATGTTAGTGACCTTTATTCCGAACATTATTTTAGAATGAAAGAAATTGAAGCCCTACTGGAAAGAGCTGGGTTAAATTAGACATACAGCACATTAACAGGCCCTCGAGCCCGTGCTGCCCCAATTACACCTACAATCCTGGTACGTTTTGAATGGTGGGAGGAAATTAGCACAACCAGATGAAACCCACGCAGATCTAGGAAGAACGTAGCAACTCCTTACAAACAGCGCTGGGTTCGAACCCCGGTCCCGATTGCTGGTGCTGTGATAGCGTCCCGCTAACCACTACGCAAACCCGTGCCACCCCTAATAATAGTTTGGCCAAAGGGGCTTGTTTCTGTCTTCTAAGATTCTTAGCTCATTGATGAACTACACAATGGTACTTCACGATGGCCCATTAGTGATCTCAGCTGGGTATGGTTGATGACAGTTGTGTTAGAAATTGAAGTACCTTTAAAGAAATTGCTCGAGACAAAAATTGAGAACAAAGAACATTTATTTTACAACAGTGCAAAGTTGGGTGCTTCCCCTTACCCTGGGAATACACACATACACTGGGGCTCACCCAACTTTTATACAGTAAATTTCAGTATAAGAGTGCCCTCCCCCTTACATTCTTCTGCCCCCTGGATGGGTTTGGCATAGGCAATCCTTCCTGCCTAAGTGCAGTTTCAGTACACTTGGAGGACCAGGGGGTATCCTGTGGGTGTCCCATCATGACATTGTCCTTATTCACACCTTCCTGATTCTTGGGGCTACAGTCTCTTGGTATGCAGAGTTGACTCATCCTATCTAGGGTTGGCTAATTTAATATGTATAAATCTGTGTAAGGTTAGCTAATTAGATATGTAGGACTTGGTACTTCTATCTAGGGCTAGGAGACCTTTATCTGATCCAGACTACCTCAACTTCCTACATTCTATTGTACCTTACCATTCCTTATCTTAGTCTTATGGTGGCTCTTGTCACAAAGAAGATTCTTATGTTAATCGTGCTGACTCTGCTTTCCTGCATCCTAATCCCCAAGCTCATCCTGTTTGTACTGGTTACAGCCATTAACTGATGTATGAATTTTAGTTTCCTTCATGTTCATAATTTTAGATCAGTTTTCCCATCTCTCACAGTTGGATACTTCAATTGGTGTCAACATCACAGGGTTTGGGGAAGCAAAGGTCAGTAGGGTGAGAAGGTTATCAATGTCGCCCAGGATAAAAAGATCTTTGCCATTGTTTTTGCATTCCATGGCTACAACTTGCGTATTTCTTGCCTTTCAATGAACATGTCCCAAAGTACCTTTCAGAATCAGAAAGGTGGTCCAACTCTCGGGGACCAAAAGCTGTCGAAATAATTTTCAATGATTGTACAGAAGGAGGAGGAAGGTGCAGAGGATTTATCGAGACGTACAGTTGCAAAAGGTGGAGTGAAAGAGCAGGGCAATAGGTCAGGGTGCAATGATCCTGGAGGGTTGTGCGACTGGGTGCTACAGTGTTAGGAGAGAAAAAGTCATGGAGCAACTAGAAAGCAGGGGAAAGAGGTCAATTTTAAGGCACTCTTCTTAACCAGCCAACAAGAGGCAGAAGTTTGATGGTGGACAGTAGTTGATAGAAGTTTTGAAATCAGCGGTTTAGGTGCAGTGAGGTTGGAAAGTGGGAGGTCACTGAGGTTGGCCAGTGGGGAATCAGCTCTCAATCAACTCTGATGGTGACATAAGCAGTGATCCATCATATTAACTGAATAAAATCCACCTCAATCTTGGATAAGGAAAGCAGATCACCTTAAGTTGCACGATGTCCTGTGGTTGCAGACTATGTACGCTGGCTTTTCCCAGTGGATGGAGTCAGGACCCAGCTGATGAAAATGGCTTGGTTAAAGGTGGCACAGTTAGTGCAGTGCTATTACAGTACCAGCAATTGGGACCGTGGTTCGAATCCTGCGCCATTTGTAAGGACTTTGTATGTTCTCCCCATGTCTGCATGGGTTTTCTCCAGGCGCTCCCACCATTTCAAATGCACCAGGGGTTGTAAATCAATTGGGTGTAAATTGAGCAGCAAGGGCTTGTGGGCTGAAAGGGCCTGTAACTGTGCTGTATGTCTAAATTTAAAGAAAATTAAAGTGTCTGTAGTTTTTGAGCAGACGTGTAGACGAGGCACTCCAAAGCTCCTGAAATCAACGAAGGAATATTGTAATGGAATATTTGGGAAATAAATTGGCATATTGAGAGTAGGTTACACACACTTCAAAACAGATCTTATTTGAAATATTGAAGAATTCAAATTCAGTAACTTTACAGAAATTATGGAGAATGCTGTGCACATTTCAAAACTAGGTACTAATCAAATGATGCCATTAAATCAACAAGCAGGAGATGCTCTGGCTGTTAAAAGCTCTTTGCAAGGGTTTTGACAGAGTGCATAGAAAGGTCACTCCTGGGTTTTTGTTTATCTAAAGACAACAGCTTGACCAAGAAGACTAATTCCTATTGTTTACTGGAGAAGGTCAGGGGTTTTGCAAGTGAGAGAGTCACATGGGCTTTCTGGCAGTTGGAGAGAGTCAGACAGACAGTAGGAGAAGCTGATTGGAACTGAAACCAACTCCAGAGTGGCGGATGGCAGGAAGTGCTATCTGTCTGATGTTTCTCTTGGAATAAAAGGAACAGAAAGGAACTCTGTGGTAGCCTGAGAGAAAGAGGTTAGCATCTGGAGAACCCTGATGGGGCAAGTTTAATCAGCAAGACATTAAGGTGACTAATGGTGGTACCTCAGTTGTGGAAATCCTGGAACAACAAATTTCTGCAAACCCTACAAGAACCTTCCTGAGCGGTAAACATTTACCTTCCAAGGACCAAAGCCTGGTGAACTTTATGCATTTTAATTTTATGCACAGTATAAGAATTGCCTGCAACCAGAGATCTTAGAAGAATGAGAAGTGAGATTGGACTGTGAACCAAAGAACTTTTCTTACATATACACACACATCACATACACGAGCGCTTAGAATTAGAAGGGGGTTAAGTTGGGTTTAGTTAAGTTAATAGAGATAAGTTAAAGTTTGATTCTGTTTTCATGTTTAAAGATAAACAAATACAATTTTTGTTTAAGTAACTACTTGTCTTGGTGAATGTCTATTGCTGCTGGGTTTTGGGGTCCTTTGGGCTCGTAACAATATCATCGCAACAGCAAGCAAAGAAATAGGAAAAGAATATGTGGAATCACAACATTCTCACGTTGCTTGTCAAAACCGAGAAACACAAAAGTGGCAGACGCTGGAATATTGAGCTAGCTAATAGTTGCTGGAGGAACTCAACAGGTCAGACAGCATCCATGGGTAGAAATGGGCTGTAGGTGATGTCATAAATGTACTCTTGACAATAAATCTGAAATCTGAAGTGGTGTCTGGTCCTTTATCCTCCATTTCCTGAAGTTCACAACAAGCGCCTTTGTCTTCTTCACATTGAGAGCAAGATTAAATTTTTAAATTTAATTTTTCTTTTAAATTTAGACTTACAGTGCGGTAACAGGCCATTTCACCCCATGAGTCTATGCCGCTCAATTTACACCCTATTAACCTACACCCTTGGTATGTTTTGAACAGTGGGCAGAAATCGGGGCCCCCAAGGAAAACCCACACAGACACGGGGAGAACAAACACACTCCCTACGGACAGCGTGGGATTTAAACCCTGGTCTGGTCCCAATCGCTGGCGCAGCAAAGACGTTGTGCTAATCGCTACGCCAACCTGTTGCAGAGGGTGTGATTCAGTGCTGGATTAAGGTCGTGCGGGGACTGTCGTGTTTATTTTAAAGGGGTCCTAAATTGTGCCGGCTGGCACATGCGCGGTGAGGGGGAAGTGTGATGGCAGCGCATGAAGTTCCAGCTGGTGCATGTGAAATGAGGGGGAAGAGTGACTGTGGTAAACGTTCCTGCCGCCCCCGATAGTTTCTGACACTGACCCTGCAGGTCCGTTTTGGTAATTTGAAATGTCTTAATTATTCTTAACAAAATTATGCTAGCTTTCTCAGATCACTATAAAATCAGTGATTACCAGTGGCGCATTTAGACAACATAGCGCCTCTGGGAAGCCATGAAGTTGTGCCCCTCACCCTCCCCTCCCTGCTAAAACTTGATTATACATTTTGTTAAAACAAAACTTAGGGCTGCAACTGGCGGCTGGTTCAATGCTGGCTCAATGGCCATATCCATAATCCCTGGAACCACCCCTACTCATCACTGCCATCTGCAACTCCCCTGATTTTAGCCAATTATCACCTTTAATTGGGGTTATTAACATAGACTATCCATGTGGTATCTGGTAGCCACTGCACGAAGATGATTCATAATTTTCATAATTCATCATACATAAACGCGGGGGCCCTTGAAAATCTCGGCCAGTAGCATATGCTATTTTAGCCACTACATTATTCCGGCCTTGGGGTTGTTCCCTTGGTTTAACCGCAGTAACCCTAAATCAGTGCAAGTTGTCACTTCATTTGCTGTTGTAGATGGAGACACAGGCATTAAAGGAAAGGAAGGCATGCCTGCACAAACTCATTAAATGATCAAAGTCAGCCAAATAACTTTTATTTGCATGTGAACATACAAAGAGAAGTAGATCCTTAAAGCCTGCGCCATCCATCTTTCAACACGGTCACGGCTGTTCCCTTTCACACTTGCAAGTGATCCCAGGAATTAACGGCCAATCAGCCTTTAAAGCGTCTAGTGTGAAAGCAGAATCAGCTCAATGCCGGCATCAGATGACATTATCTCATGCTGGGGATTGATGGCCTTGACCCCCCTGGTACCATCCCCGGCGATTGTAGACATCAGTGTTGCAATCAGGCAAGTGTGAAACGGGCAATTGCACTGTGGGATTGAAAGGACCCAAGTTTTTCATGAGTGCAGGAACGTGAAGGAAGAAAAGATTAAAATGAAGGTATAAACTTTGCAGTGCAGGGAGGGGGAGAGAGAGGGGGGGGGGAATAAACAGCAATAAGTAGCAATAGTGGACAATTTTTAAACAGCGTGGGAAAGTTGGTAGCACTATAGTGGACAATTTATAGACTGTGGGAAAAAAGTAATGGCAGACCTGACTTCCCAGAATGCTGTGCACCAGAGAAACCCCTCTATGAATGCTCCATGCATGCAGACAGGCATACCGCCCTTTCTCTGCTGCACGGCATTCTGGGAGGGGGCCTTCGCTTTTTCCCACGGTATTTATAAATTGTATGCGATAGTGCTTCCTACTTTCCCATGCTGTACAAGTTGTGCGTTACAGCGTGACAAACTCTCAACCTGTATAAAAATTGCCTGCTATTGGTAGCACTTTCCTCCAGTCCCTTATGAAGGTTTATATAGGTTGGAACAACAACAACAGGGGCTGAAGGGCTCCTACTGGGCTGTAAATAAAGTTTAATTATGTTACAATAAGACATGATTAATTTTGTTCGAATATACATTGATCAAGATTTAGGGCCGGTCCACCATCGCTTAATGCCTCACGACTTCCCCAGTAGAAGGTAGAACAGTCCCAACCCGGGGGATGGCTCCTTGCAAGTGTGAAAGCATTCAGTGTCCCAGTTAGGAGGGGGTCATGTGAGAAAAGCCAAACCCCTCCCCCCCTTCCTATCCCTGGACACTGAACGGTGAACTTAGTAGGATGCAAATGTGAAGGGGGCTACAGTGAACCTCATTTCATCCCCCCCCCCCCATTCCCATTTACCTCAGGAAATCTCTCATGCCTTCCTCAGTGAGAATCTATCTTTACCTTCAAAACATTCGATCAATCTGCTTCTTCTACCTTGCCTTTGCAGGAATGGAGCACTAAGACTCAAATTTCTGAAAAACAAGACAAGTTTACCTTGTCTTGGTTTTAAATTAATGATTTTCTTTTCCAAAGACAATGATCACAAGTTCTAATTTGTCCCACACAGGGACACTCCCTCTGCACATTCACTCTGTCAATTCTTCTACCGTTGGAGTGGGGTGCTCGCTGGAATTTATGGTTGACCACTTTTGGTGGAGAACATCAAACAGATGGGTATTGAACCCATTCATTCATACCTGAATCTTGGAAGATCCAATATGAGGGGAAAGTATACAGCAGCAGAACTCTTAAAAATGTTAATGTGCAGAGGGATCGGGTGGTTCATGCCCATAGCCCATGCCCATCTTAAAAATGACCACGCAAGAAGACGGGGTGGTAGCGAAGGCGTATATGCGCTTTAATTGGGTGAAGCGCTGTCATCAAGTGCTGAGTGCAAAGGAAGGGAAGTTCACGTTGCAGCCCATATAAGTGTGAGACCACACTTGGAATAGTATGTGCAATTCTGGTCGCTCCATTGCAGGAAAGCTGTTGAGGGTTTGGAAAGGGTACAGAGAGGTTTAGGAAGTTGTTGCCTCATTCGGAGTGTGATTGTCTGTCCCACTCGGTTCTCATAAATAAATTTCCACCAACATAGTGCGAAGGCTGAGGAAATGTCATCTCCCACCCTCCATCCTCACTACATTCTACAGAGGAGGTATTGAGAGCATCCTGGGCAACTGCATGACCACCTGGTTTGGAAGCTGTACCTCCTCGGACCACAAGACCCTGCAGAGGATAGCGAAGTCAGTGGAAAAAAAATCATTGGGGGCGCTCTTCCTGCCATGAAGGATGACGTCTACAACACTCGATGCAAGCGAAAGGCAATAAACATTGAAAAGGACTCCACACACCCCTCACGGAAATGGTTCTCCCTTTTGCCATCTGGTCGGAGGTACCGTAGCACTCACGCCCTTACATCCAGATTGGGCAACAGTTTTTCCCCCAAGCCAGCAGGCTCTTGAATTCTCAGAATGTACGTGGATAGTGGATCTTGGACTTTTAATGTGTACATCTTAATATTTTTATATTTCAACATGTTTAACATATTCTAACTTGTATTTATGCAAATATGCTCCATGGTCCTAGAAAAATGCTATCTTGTCTTTACGGTGCGAGCATGGTATGAACAATAAATAAAGATGACTTGACTTATTCCATTGTTGGAACTCAACATCTCCAGTAATCCATACCTTGGGATTGTAATGTTTTTGCAATTGTTGCCACTCTATTATTTGTCGTCAATATGGCATCTATATATCTGCTAAACCAGGGTTTCCCAAACATTTTCTTTCCACTCACATATCATCTTAAGTAATCCCTAAGCCATAGCTCCTCTGTGATTAGTAAGGGATTGCTTAAGGTGGTATGTGGGTGGAAAGAAAAAGTTTGAAAACCACTGTTTTAATCGTATCTCATTGACTCGTTATGTGCATGGATTCATAACTCCAAAGGAAATGGGCCAATGACCATTTTTGTCAAGCAAAATATTTCAGTAACAATTGGGTCTAGAGCAGTGGTTCTCAACCTTCCCTTCCCACTCACATACCACCTAAGTAGTCCCTTACTAATCACAGAGCACCTACGGGATAGGGATTGCTTAAGGTGGTATGTGGGTGGAAAGAAAAGGTTTGGGAAACCCTGTGATAAAACACATCAACAATCACTAATGTGCTGCGGAAGTTTAATAAAATCAAGCTGTAAGCTTGGTAAGGGAGTAACTCCTGGTATACCCTTTCCAATGTTATTCTTTTTACATATTAAACAGCAATTTGGGTGCCACTGTATTTGCTAAAGATGACTTATCACCAAATGTGATAGTCCACCCCACTTCTGGCACATAAATTTCTAGGGCAAACACCTTTATTGCTTTGCAAAGCCTGAGCACCCTGTTGCAGCAAGAGGCACAGCAAAGCAGCTAAATCCTGTCCCAAGGGGATCTCGCTTACCTCAAAAATACAGCGATATTTGTACATAGAGTATGTGATAGTTGGTTTTTCAGATTTCACAGTTACATTGTTGGACACAATTCCTGCTCTCACAAGAAATCCACGTAATTAACCCAACTCAAAATACTTTTTGTCTTTAATCTAACAATTAATAGCCTTCACCTGTGATACAGTCATGACTTCAAAGCATCTAATGATCACCTTTTCCTGCACCTGGTATTTCTATATTTCAAAAGTGTTTAGTCATATGGTTACAATGTTAAACCTTGAATGTCTCTACACTTCAACAAGAATGGACAAGCTTGGGTTATTTTGTGTGGAGCAAAGGAGGGGTAGCAGCCCTTCCTGAACCTGTTCATGTGAGTCTTGAGGCACCGAGACCTCTTTCTTGATGGTAGTAGCGAGAACAGAGCTTGTTCAGGGTGGTGTGGATCATTTCTTCTCATAGATGATCTCAACGGTGGGAAGGGGTTTGACTGTGATGTTCTGGGCTGTTTCCACTACCTTTTGAAGTGCAGCATATCATTTGAAAATTCATCTCCAGCATTCTCACTTGGACGTCTTCCCTGCTGATCTTGGTGTAGCCAATGGCAAACTTGGTGAAAGGTTTCACCAGGACATTGTAACCGTGGAAAAGCGGTATCCAGGCAGTAGAATCCATCAACGCGAGCTGATACAGACATGAGGGGCATCAGATGCTGAGTACAATTGAAAATTAGCAGCAAAATATTTTTAGGTCCGTTGAACATCATTTATGCGATTAAACTTTGCTAAATTCAATAAAAGGTATTTTAATGTTTCTCCAACTTCCTATGTGATACAGCAAATTTGAAATTGTCTTTGTGTTCAGCTTGAAATTGCCTATCACAATCGACAATTGTTTTACAGGAAGCAAACCTTTTGAATCTCTTTTTCCAGTGTTGCTTCTAAATAACCCACTATACCCCTTCATTTTGGAGGGTGAGAGGAAACCAGAACAACCTTGATGGGCTGAAGGATCTGTTTCGGTGCCTGCAGTGGTCTCTGGACTTGAAATGAAAAACATTTTGATCCTGCATCCATCAGGCTCCTGAATGAACCCCACAAATAGGTGCTTGGTGCTAATTAATCAATTTAGACATACAGCACAGTAACAGGCCCTTCTGGTCCACAGGCCCATGCTGTCCAAACACAATTAACATACACCGCCAGCACACCTTTGGAGGTGGGATGAGTCCAGAACACCCAGAGAAAACCCAGGCGGGTCAAGAGGAGAATGTACAAACACCTGATAGTGCTGTTTGGAACCTGTGTCACTGTATTAGCATTGTGCTAACTGCTAATGTTAACTGTGTCGCCCTCCTACACTCCCACCTCACCCCCGACTGAGCTGATCTAACTAGATCCTGTTCATTTCAGTGGTATTGGATCAATAAATCAGGCACTATCAGTCCTCAACCAGTAAATAAAGAAATCTTTCTTTGCTTGACATGCTCTATCTATCCAAACCTCAAAAGCCACACTCGTTGCCAGTTTATAACAGAAGGCTTATCTCTGTTTGCAGGAGATACCCTTTGATGTTGGGTTCCTGTGGAAATATGGCAAATATTGTGACAATGCTACTGCTTTCAAACTAGTTTTCTATTCACAGACGACTGATGTTGAGTTGTCATAAGGAAAAGAGGTCTTTGTTTTGCTGCCTACACCAAGAACACCATTCCACATGTTCTTTTAAAATATTCTCCATTGCTGTTCTTTTGAATGGATTCTTTCCTTCATTTTTCTTCTAATTATTTTTATCAGGAATGCTTCAATTCAGGCCAAGCATCCGTTTAAAAATCCTCTCTCTTCTGC